>NC_067221.1:42467216-42767216 GCF_019924925.1 Ctenopharyngodon idella | reverse complement strand
TTGATCTTCTGCTGTCTCAAACCTCTCTGTGATGTTATAAACAGGTTTATACTGACATCTAGTGGAGAATTAGTGATCTGCTTCAGACTGACTGTCTGTGTATTTCTACATTTATTAATTTTAGTTCATTTCAGCATTTACTAGTGCGTTTTTTGAGTATCTGTTAAATAAATGCTGTTTATTGTTAGTTTCTGTTAAATTTGAGTTTGCAGCACAAATTATATTTAAATGAAACTGCACTTTTTGAGGGAAAACCGTGTTATTCAAATATACATGAATTCATAAATGAGTCTGACACTGACAGGTTGTTTTTTCCTGCTCTAAAGACTTTAGTTCATGGACTTTGACCTTCACTATTCCTGATATTCTTCAGGTCACATCACATGAAGATCTGAGATTGTCTCTTTATCTAGAATTGCACATCCATGTTACTACAGAATATAATAAACTTTAATATCCATGGGGAAACATGCCTTTGATTGTTGTACCTTTGGCATTTGTATTATTTAAAAGGCTGCAAACTTTAATTTTATTTAAATGTATTTACATAAAATACTCAAAATATCGCAGTGGATGATATATTCACCAAGACATCTGTATCAAATTACCTCAGCATTACAGTCACATATATATAGTTTATCAAAGTTGATCAAATAAACCCATAAATTGTAATCTCAGAGTGTCTGAGGAGTCACCCTTCCCAGATAAGACTCCAGGAAGGAGGGGATTACATTTAGGGTGTGGTTAAGACGACAGCGAGCCAATCACAGGCACAGGGGGCGTGGCCTTCCCGTACCAGCCTCCGCCCAAGGAAACTTGTGAAGGCGAGCGTGTGATTGAGGTGGAAGCTCGTCAGGTGAAACAGTCTTTCTGCTCGTGTCCTGACAGCGTGTGTTTGGATCAAATGCTGCTTTATCTTCACTGACATTTGTCCAAGGATCCTCTGAGAGCGACTCTGTGTCAGGTGATGTTTAACGCGTTTGTGTACTAACTTACAATGTTTTTAAGTGCGTGTTAACGCTGTTCCTTTAGGTCAGATAAGATTAGTAACATGTTTACGTATGTATTTGATAAATAATTAGGTATATGAAACCATTTGTAGATATAGTTCTGCTTTGAATGTGTCAGTGAGTGAGTTTTTGTTCAAAGTGACATTGGAAACTCAGTAGCTGATCCAAAAAAGTGCATTTTTGCTGTACAACTACTGAAAATATTGATTGTTTTAGATTACTAGAAATCTTCAAATCTAGTGGAGTGTTTTAGACGTAAAAATGAGTGCTGTCAAATCGATTAATCGCATCTAAACACACACACACACACACAAATATTATTAATATGTATGACTAAAGTAGTTCATGGTCATGTGGTGTGACAAATGAATTTTAATAGTATATTATTTCTTTAATTTTGCATGTAGCCTCAGTTAATATGAGCTCATAAAAGTTGTTTAAATCAGTATTCGATGCTGTATATGTATATCATGTTACACTTTCCAAAAGTATTTCATAACTACCTGTGAATACACTAGTGTAAAAGTCATCTCTCAGATATCTGATTCTTCATCTGTTTGAGATCTTGATCACTCAATATGGATGTTGAATGTTTCTCTTTCCTCTTTTCCCTGGATTATGGGCTCCTGGTGCCGTGGATGTGGATGTGTGCATCTGGATTTTGTCTGTCCGGTGAGTCACTTTCCAAAAGAAACACAATTTTACCATCCTGCGGTCAGCGGATATCTTTGACATTTGGGGGTTTTCCAAAAAAACCTCCTTTGATGTATTTCTAGAACAGGAAACCCCCCAAAATTGCTAAATTATACTCCAGGAACACAGCGAGAACACTTTCAGATTCACTTCAACATGAAAAGCACAGCTATGAATGACTTTAGTGCTCGACCAATAATAATATATCAGCATTTTTATTTAATAATAATAATAATATTTTCACCAGTAGACAGCAGAGTGACCAGTGGCTCATGATTATGTTATTAAGCAATATAATTAAAATGAACCAAATGTAAGTTTCATCTAAAGTACTGCAATAAACTCTGTTCTTCCTCAGTGTTTCTGTCTTGTTTTCCAGCACAAATATCTAAACATTCTTAAATCAAGATACATTTACTGGAGAAGAGAAATGACTGAAGATATGAAGTAAAAATGTTTAAAAACGTTTGTGCTTAAAACAAGAACAAATATCTGCCAATGGAGTCAGAAAAATAAATATAATTCAAAGAGAAAACAAGATTATTTTTCTGACTCCATTGGCAGATATTTGTTCTTGTTTTAAACACAAACGTTTTTAAACATTTTTACGTAATATCTTCAGTCATTTCTCTTCTCCAGTAAATGTATCTTGATTTAAGAAACGTTAGATATTTGTGCTGGAAAACAAGACAGAAACACTGAGGAAGAACAGTTTATTTCGCAGCGAATGGTCTTTAAATCAGTCAGTTCATCGGCCAGACTGCTTATCTGTTATATTCAGCAAAAGATGCCGTCATTGAGGGTCGTTTGCAGTGTATTGGACAGTCCTGTTCTGTGTGCTGACGGTGTCTTTTTTACGCTCTCGTGTGTTTGAGTCATCTCTGTGTGACTGCAGACTAAGTGAAGATTGCTTTGGAAAGAGGAAATGATTGTTGCTTTGCTTGTTTTCATTTCCTCCTGCCGGTTTTTGCTGATGTGCATTTGGATTTTTGGCTTCCTACATGAAACGCATGACAGAGAAATCTATAAGAAAACATTCCAGACTGGTTAAATACTGTAGAGTTGCTCCACAGCTCATTCTCATCCTGTTCTGTGCTTGATAGTGACTGTCTGACTCTGATAGCGTTTGTTTACCTGTTGGTTTTCTGTACCTGATCTTTAAGTCTGGATGAGGATATTGATTTCCAGTCGTCTGCAGGTTTGTGTTGGAGGTTTTTGTCACACATCTGATAAACGTGCAGATATTCTGCAATGGGAATGATGCGAAGAATCTCGGTGGGAAGTCAAACCGTTAATTTCGGTCTAGTTGTGAACTTGCTTTTGGAGCAGTTACACTTGAGATCAGTGCATTTCAGATATTTGTGTTTTTAAACACTGCTTATTCCTTCTTGCAGTTTTCTCATTTAGGCTCATGAATGTGTGTGCAAAGTTTTGACACACAAGTGTGTTTTGGAAAGGCTGTATAAGTTTTGGTTGCACTGATGCTTAAATTGACTCACCATTGATTTCAATGCAATTCACCAAAAATCAACTCTTTGAAAAAAGGTAAAGAGTCTGATTTAAAAAAAAAAAAAAAAAAAAAAAAAGACCTTTATTTTAGCATGTCAGAGACTAAATCCGATCGGAACCAAACCAGTGCAGAAAGATTCTCTGGAGAGGGAATAGCAATAATTAACAAAAAAAAAGTTGAATTTTCGATTCACCGTTGTTACAGGGCGCCAAAATGTTCGAAGTGGGCGGGGCCACTTTTACTAAAATGGTGTTAAATCTTGAACGGAATGAGAGATTTTCACCAAACTTGGTACACACCTGTATGGGCTCATTCTGTGGTCACGTGAAAAATACTGCGGTGATTGGCCACTTCGGTGGCACTATAACATGAAAAAAAAAACTTGAAAACGGCTATAACTACGCAGCCGTTAGTCTGATTGACTTAAGAATTGGCATGCAGCGTCTTTGTCCAAGGTGCCATGACTGTTTATGAGGACATTTGCATATCTTAAAAAACATGGCCATCATCGGCCAATGAAGTTTGAGCACATATTAGACAAGGTTAACGGAGGCCGATTTGAACGAAATTCGCTGGGCCTGTTTGACTTACGGCTCTAGAGGTCTGTGCTAAATTTGAAAGAAATCAGCCACTGGGTGGCGCTGTCGTGTTTTACACATTAAATATCATGCAATATTTTGCACATACACACAATATTCATATCATATGTTAAATCTCCACACAACTCAAGAACCACTGCTGTCAATCAAATGGTTCGTTTAATATTGAGAATTGAGAATATTTTAAAAAAAAACTACTTTTGTGAATTAGTCCTACTCAATAAACCCAGTGCAATTTTCTGGACTCTCTAATTCAAGTTTTTCAACTAATATTTAACTACTTTATTTCAATTATCAAAAATGTTTTTAACAGTGTAGCTTTAGTTAACAATAATAACCTGCAACAGGAGGGTTGAACTTTTACCTTTGACCCCAATGAGATCTTGACATTGACCTCCTAAAACAGTAAAAACTTTGGTGAAAACAGAGCATTCTTCAGCCTTCTTCTAACTTATGTAAGTCCACTGCAGGATGATGAAGTTCGTCGGGGTCAAAGGTCACGTGGGCGCATTTCTGCCTGTTTATTGGGTGATAAGGAGCCGCTCAAAGGTCCAAGTCGTTCATAGTATGGAGATGCCCTCGTTCGGGGCTGTTTTCCTCACCGTTCAGCTGAGTTGGCACCGCCTGGCCTCATAGACTTTGCTCGCACTTATTCATGCTCATTTTGCACTTTTTCTTTCCAAGTTCCTGAATCCTGCTCCACGTGAGCGTTGTGTGAAGCTCAGCAGAAGTCCAGATAACAGCTCAGACCTTGTCTTCAGTCAAAGGTCTGATAAGACGCCTCAGATTGGCCTGTCACCCGCGTGGATGACGCTTCTTTTGCCCATATAAAGACATGCCGTCCCAGTGGGCAAGAGCCTGTCGGCGGGTATTTATAGTGGGAATGTTTGAGCAACCGAAATGATGCGTCTTAAAAACACTTTTAACCCTCTGCTGCTCCTCATTCCCCAGCCAAATTTAGCCGAAAATCTCAAATGTAACTTTAGTACTTTTAGTAAAATCAGTGTTATATATTTTTGTTCAATAATATTTGTATTCAATATTTTGTACAGTATTTTGAGGACATTTTATGGTACTACGTCGTATTTATGCAATAATTATGATCCACTTTATAAATCTGACACCTCCAAATGTATCTTTTTTTTTTAGTAAAATTAATATATATATGTATTTGTTAAATAATATTTTTTATTTAATATTTAGTTTTTTTGAGTGAATTTTATGCTACTACGTAATATTTATGCAGTAATTATGATCCATTTGTTTCTGCAATTTTTAAAATAAAATTAATTAATCTATACATTTTTTTTTTCTCTAATTTTTTAAATTATTTCTCAGTTAACCCCTTCATTGTTTGCTTTTTTCTGCATCGTGGCTGATTTGTAGATTGTACACCCCAAAAAATTCTGTTTATTTTAAATTTATTTATTTATTTTATAATTCCTGTTCATTTCTATGGTTGTCATTTTTGACTGCAAGGAATATTAGTCAGTATTATTATCATTTTAAACTAAAACTAAAAAAAACATTGTTAATTGAAATAAAGCTGAAATAAAATATAAATATTAGCTTAAAAACTTAAACTGAATGAAAATTAGAAATATAATATATAAAAATAAAGGCTAATTCAAAATATTAATAAAAAAACAAATAATATATTTGCATAAAGAAACAAAGCTTTGGGATTTTTTTTGCATTGTTTCATTCATCAAAATGTCACATTTATCTCCCAAATTCTCATTAATGTAATATTTGAAATTTGTGCATTTTCCTTTTGATATTTTTGCGTGTCAGACGATGTACAGTGTGTGTTTTTCCCTTTTGTCCTTGTCATGCAAATTTGCCGTCACGGATATTTCTGCTATCCAAAGGTCACATGCGGTCATATTGCTGGTCCAGTGAGAGAAAGCTGCTGAAAACTGGTTTAAAGATAACTCAAACTCATGACGTACGGCCGTCTCTTACAGCACTACAGGTCAATGTCAGCAGATACCGTGTGTCATGTGACGTGTCCTCGTTATGCAGATTTACTAGTCTTAATGTTAATGTCACGCTTTAGAATGGAGACTGAATAGAGCACATTCATACATCAGTGTTTGAGACGCTGCTTTCAGTCTCGTTTCCCAGTACGAGCTGCTGACGGACAGAATCACACCGAAGCAGTCGGGATATTTTTAAAACTTTAATTAGATTATATCATTTATTATAATTTAATTGGAGCTACATTTTTACAGCAAAAAAAGTCCCTGGGACGTCATTTCTTGATGTCTTGATGTTGTTTTTGGGCTCTACTAGAACAGGTTGATTATTTTCCTATATAGAGAATAATAATGATGAGCTTTTTCATGATCAAACCGCAACATTACACACTGACGACAGATGAAGATGGAAAAGAGGTCCTCTTTATTTGGTTAATTTGCATGAATGCTCTGAATGAATGCTTCATTTGAATATGGATTGAACTTGTGACTTTTGTGCTTTAATATCAATTATTACATGTTGGTTATAAAGAATAATGTGCACTGAGGAATCACTCACAGGAACGTGAATTAATGGAGTAAATGCTCTGTTTTGGGTTTCATGCTGACTTCCAGAGAAACCGCGCCAGTTCGTTCCCAAAGAAACAGAAAGAGGAATGAGAGAGAAACAGTATCTGCAGTGACAGTCGTTGGGCGAGGGAGGAACTGCTTTCCAGCGAGTGGAAACTTGCCTTTTCTCTGTTAGTGTCACGCTGCCGTCCGCATGTTGTGTTACAGAGACTGATTTCCCTACTGTGTGTGTGTGTGTGTGTGTGTGTCATTCAACTAAAACAAGCTTTCAGTTGCTCACACTGACAGTAAATCACTGGAGGTCAGTAGCAGATGTTCTGGTGGAAGTCCTCTCTTTCTTTCTTTCTCTCTCTCTCTCTCTCTCTCTCTCTCTCTCTCTCTCTCTCTCTCTCTCTCTCTCTCTTTCTCAGTCATTATTCAGTAGTTTTGGTCGAGCGATGGATGAGCTGTTGTCAGATTTACTGGAGGATATTTTCTGCTACTGAAAGATTTTTGGCCGTTTATAAATAGCGTTCTTCTATTTTCTGACTCTTCAGCAGTTTAACTTCTGCTCTAACTTCTGTGCTTCTCTTCTTCATTCAACAGTAATTGTGGTACTGATGATAATTTTGCTTCTACGAATGGATATTCATAGAAGTAAAAGTCTCTCTTTCTGTTTATAAAGAGCAGCACAGATTTGTTTGGATTATAATTTACACTAGAAGAAAAGGTTCAGTATAAACTCTAGAGTTCTTCACTTAATTTTAAAGAACGTTTTATGCCAAAAAGGATCTACATAAGGAGAAAAGCTCTTAAATGATTGCATAATACTTTCATGGGTTATTTAAATGTTTCTA
This sequence comes from Ctenopharyngodon idella, assembly GCF_019924925.1. Classification (NCBI taxonomy): domain Eukaryota; kingdom Metazoa; phylum Chordata; class Actinopteri; order Cypriniformes; family Xenocyprididae; genus Ctenopharyngodon; species Ctenopharyngodon idella. The sequence goes on along the minus strand of NC_067221.1, from coordinate 42,760,019 downwards.
GTGACAAAGTATGTTTACGAGGTGTTTAATTCATACAATTAAACAGATTTTAAACATAAATTTAAACAGAAAGCACAGATTTGTTTGGATTATAATCCAGTTTGTGGTTCAGCAGCGTTCTTTGTCTTTATGAAGCATTTTTCACAAACCCATTTTACTTCTGGTTTTCCAAGAAACACGATGTGAGCGGACGTGATTGGACAGTGACAGTGTCACTATATGAGGTGCGTTTTAGAAAAACAGACGGATGAATCAGTAAGAGCAGGAGCATGTCGCTCTGATTTCATACAGATATTAACACAGTTTTTAAACGGTGAGCGATCTGAAGCAGCTCTGGGATCTTCTGCTTTCAGACGCTATTTAAAAGTCTCCTGGTGTTTGAGACATTCAGGAACTACAGTAATAACTCGCTGAAGATCAAATAGAGCTGCCCCTGAACTACAGTAATCACTCACTGCAGGAGAAACACATGACGGTCACTCCGCTCCTCACGTCATAAACCTCCAGCAGTTTGTCAGGGAAGCTGGTTTCTGATTTATATCTCACTATTCTGACTTTTTTCCCCCTCAGAATTGTTTAGATAAAAGTTTATATTTCTTAATTCTGAAAAAAAAAAGTCATAAAAATATATAAAAAAGTATAAAGTCTTTGAGAGATATAAAACTTTAAAAAATTAAAATTTAACTAAATAAATCAATTTAATTAAAATAAAACAATTTAACAATTTAATTAAATAAATAACAAAGTAACATATTCGATTAAAATAAATACAATTTATAAAAATAAAATATGATTGAACTGACTAAATTTGATTTAAAATAAAAATTTAAATAAATACAATTTGATTTAAATAAATAAATAAAAATATAAACTTGCAATTCTGACTTTTTCTCATAATTGCGAGTTTAGATTTAAACTTGGCAGTGTATAAAAAGTAAAAATAAATAAGTTTAATTATATTATTTTATTTAATTACTTAAAATTGAATTGTATAATTTACCTAAATAAAAACTAACTATGAGCAATATGTTTTTACAGCATTTATTAATTATTTGTTTGTTCAAGTTCGTTGCATTAAGTAATGTTAACAAATACAATTTTATTTTTAAAAATGTATTAGTAAATATAGAAATAAACATGAACTGAGATTAATAAATGCTGTAGAAGTGTTGTTTATTGTTAGTTTGTTAATAATGTAATTTAACAAAAATTGTTATCAGACAAGCTTCCGTCATCATTTATTTCTCTTAAATTGATTTTCCTTAGTGTTGTTCATACTGCACTTATGAGAAAACTACAGCTGCGAATGCGTTGGTGTCTTCAAGTTTAGCATTTTAATACTTGCCAAAATCTTCAGTAGATTTAGTTTAATGCCTTGTAAAGCATGTTGAAGCAGCTCCACCCAGAGTTCCTCCGTCTGTTGAAGAAGCGGACCACAGACACGCTCTGTCATTACGGCACACGCGTCCGTCTCTATAGGGGCCGAACACCAGCTGAGGTTTGTGTGCGCACTTACAGAAGACGCCTAAAGCCTGCAGACCTCACATCGACCACCACTTTAAAACAGCCAGTGTGTGTGTGTGTGTGTGTGTGTGTGTGTGTGTGTGTGTGTGCGTGTGTGTGTGAGAGAGAAAGAGAGAGAGAGTCTGCATGTGCGTTAAAGGTTATAGATCTGAAATTAGTGTTGTTGCATGTATATACAGAGACCACAGCGTGTGTAAAAACACAGATATAGACATTGGCGTGTTCTGGGGTTTTCAAGCTGGGGTCCCGGGACCCTCAGGGGCCATGAGGGGGTCCGTAGAGAAGTTTAGAAAAAAATGCAAAAAAATATAGGATTAAATCATTTAAATGTAGGATTAAAAATAGGATTAAAATATTTAAATTTAATTTATTTCATGCCATTTATTTTAAACTAATGTGTGAATTTATTATTTATTTATTTAAATAAAATTGTTTAATTATTTTTTATTTTAATCAGATTTATTTGTTTAATTATTTTTATTTTAATCAAGTTTATTTGGTTTAGTTTAATAATCTAAATACAAAATAAATGAAATAAATTTGATTAAAATAAAAATACATTTTTATTTAAATTAATAAATAATAAATTAACATATTACATTAAACCAAACTATTTAAAATAAATACAATTTAAATAGTAAATAAGTAAATTTAAATAAAAAAATAACTACATAAAAACATTTTATTTAAATTAAATAAAAAATATAAAAAATAAATGAATAAAACTTGATTTAAATAAACAAAAGCATTGTAAAAAAAAAAAAAAAATACTAAGCAAAATATAGGGAATAACAAATGCATATTGATTTAAATGAATAAAACACATCTAACTTGCATCCATCAGTACAGTACTACAGTCAGTAGAGAAAAAAAAGTAATATAAGATTGTTATTTTACACTTCCACAACATTCCTCCTGCGTCATAGCTGTTCATTTGATCTCGCGCTCTCAGCAGTTGCGTACGTACAGTGACGTGAATTTGAATTCCCCGTTCACTGCGCGTCCCGCCCCGCGCTCCTCCCGGTTACAGTGCCGCTATTCCCGCTGATGAGAGCGGAGACTCCAGCCTGCCTTGACCGCTCTCAGACGCTCCGCCGGCGGCTAGAGAGGAGCGCAAAACCCGAGGAGAGAAACGCCGCGGCGCTCACGGTAACGTTCATGCGCTTGTGTTGTTTACAAACGCGTTAGATTGACATGTTTTCCTGCAGAACGTTCTGGATGAAATAAATCTGTGTTTGTTCACTGGCGTTTATGTTTAGAAGACGCGTTTGACAACAGCAGCGAAACATCTGCGTGTTAAATATAAAATACATTCATTAACGTTATATTAACGTAGCGATCGTTTAATATTACGGATGTTGTATGAGGACACTTACTCATATAATATCCTGATTTCTGCGCTGTCAAAACACTAGTGATTTACCCAAAAACTGCGTTGAAAATGCTGAAAACCTGAGCTTTTATGTATATATTTGATTATTGTTTTTGACGCGTCAATCATTTCTGCGCGCATTTTTCACGCGTTTTTGCGTTTACATACTCGGAACGCTTGGCAGATTTGATCGCGTATGATCCGTTTTGATGTAGAACAAGGCGGGTCGGATTGAAATGAAGCAAACTTGCACTGAATTAGGATTGACACTACACTTTTTAGTTATGTAAAAGTAGTGTATATAAAAATATTTGACCCGTCCCTTCTGAAATCTCATTGGTCAATGGATGCATCAGTCTTGAGACATTTTAATACTAAAATCCCTAAAATTGTAACTATATTAGCGTCCACACCAACTAACAATAGCGTTCTGTTAATTCAAAGTGCGTTATACGCCGCAAACTCGAAACATCGAACGAATTCATCACACTGTTCCGCTGATTCTCCGATGACTTTGTTGATTTGACGTTACAATGTTTAGAAGAACCATGTTTCTTACATTCCAAGAGTCACGTGTAGAATGCAGCTGATTGTAAATCAATATTCTGTATTGATCGAGAAACATTGTCCTCGACTAGAATGTGTGTGTGTGAATGTGACAGAAAGTTTGTTCAATTTTCAGTGCATCTATTTCAGGTCAGAGTAACGTTGGTTTATGTGTCCCACTTAATGATGATAATTCATAAATTGACCTTTTAATTACCAGCACTGACCTTTAACCACTAGGCCATGGTCACCTCATATAGGTTAGTTTCTGTAGGCTAGAACGATTAATTATGCCTTTATTTTAAGTGATTGATTGTTGCATATAGTTGGTTTTTCTAATGAATCTGTATGTGAAATTGAATAATAAAGGGATTAACACAAACTTCCCCGTGATGAACTCGGCATTATCTGGTCACAGACGGCTCAGACTGCGTCTCCATTGCGTTTTTGATGGGGAGGATGTTTAAGCCTTTAAGAGGGTTTAACCCATCTGTGCTGGAGGTAATGGACTGATTGTCGGGTCAGGGCGGCTCGTGTGTCTCCAGGTGCTTGTTTTACTCAGACTTGTTTAAGAGCGACAGGATTGGGTATAAAGCAGAAGGTGTTTCTGATGCACATGCAGCATGAGATTCTGTCGTTGGATAGATGGACGTAGTTTATTGGTCCCTGAAGGGAAATTCCTGAAATATTCCAGAAAGTCATGGGGTTTTATTACAAGAGCAATAGTGCACTGTAAAATGAAATAAAGATTATTGGAGTACATTTTACAAGAAAATACTATTTCAATTATTTGTGAAATTTGCAAGCTTTTTCTGAGTTAAAATTGTTTGAACACCATGTTTTGTTTTTCAGTGCAGTAATTGTTAAATAATTGATGTCAATTGTAATATCTGACTTAATGTATGAGCAGTTATGAATGTAGTTCCCTTTTAAATAGAGAGAAAGCGGTTATCAGTTATTTTAGAATGGTCTAGAGATGCACCGATACTTAATTTCTTTGTCGATATACTGACAGACAATTATTCAAAATGATATCTACAGATAGTTTGATATTTATAGGTTAAAATTAACAGCAGAGCACAAACTATTATATTCAACTGTTACTTATTTTCAGAAATAATAATTACACTGAAATGTTTGTATAAAGGTAGTTTTCATAAACGCTTTTTTATTCAAACACACATATATAATTAACTGTAAATAAGCTCCTCTCTAGTGTTTATTATAGCTAACTAACGAACTGTGAACATTGGATAACTTTCCTGAGGAAAATGAAAGGTTAAGTGACATTGTTCACACTGTTTTATTGATGTTTCCTGCGGTTGAAACACTGATTAAGTGTTCTGATTAAATTCAACGCAAGATTTTCTTCACACGCAGTACGAGTTGCGGCCTGACATGTTTTTCCGCCCCCTTTTGATTGACAGGATATAATCGGCTCTGATCATTGGCTGTTTTTAAACAATCGACTGATGACTTTTAGTGAAAATCATTGCTTTATCAGCTGATGCATCTCTGATTTAGATGTGAGAGCAATGAAGAAACAAGGAGTGTGTGAAAATACACAACAGAATGTGAACCAAATAAGTCAAGATGAATAAGAACTTTCTAATTATGTTCATTTTTATTGATGTTGCTGTTTATTTTCGACTCTTTAATTCAGTCAGCCCCTTTAGTTAGTGAAATCCATTCATTTTTACGTCAGCATTCGTCCGTGTGGGGCTCATTAATGTTTTTCTTCAGCTGTGCAGCTATTTTAAGCCACAAATGCTCAAGTGCACAGAACTGGAGCTCCAGAGTGATGTTCATTATAATTGCTGTCATAATCGCAGCACAGCTACTGTACTTCCTCGTTATTATTCATGAAGATGTGTTTTATTTGCCTCTCAGAGAATAGATAGAGGAATCAGCATCTCTTCTCTGATGTCGAGCAGATCTGGAGGGCCGCTTCAGTTTGACCTACATTTCTGCACCAGGCCATTAAAGTTCACAGAATCAGTCTGACAGAACGCAGTCGCGCAATTCCTGCAGTTTTCCACTGCGGCTCTCCAGAAACACCAACAGAATCCACTGATGGTTTACATCACTGTCACGCCTCTGAAGATACCAGGGCTGTCAGAGACTACAAACAAACACACATCAGTCCGTTATGAAGCAGAAGATATTGTGCTAAACATTTGCTAGGCAGGGCTCTACACTTGCCTTTCTTTTTAGGAGCACTTGTGATAACAATGTTATGAGATTAATGTTTTAAATATGGAGTTTTAAATATAGAAATAATAAATTATTAAAATAACTGAAATGATTCTTTGAAAATGAAACTAAAACCGCCAGTAGGTGGCAGCATGTCACTGTCTTTGTCACTGAATCATTCATTCAGTTGATTCGTTTTAAACGGCTGATTCGTTCAGTGACTTCATGAATGGATCAGTTTTGTTATAATGTGAGGATCGTGCAGAATTCGGCACTGAACAAAAACTCCGAGGGGATTCGGACTAACTTAAACGCCTCTGATTGGCCGCTGCATTCAAGAAATCAACAGATATGTCTGTGATTGGCTATGTTGCTCAACGCTGCAAAAACATGTTGTAAATAGAAACCTTTGACGCTCTCCAGAACGCAATTAACAGTATAAGTGAAATATTATTGTAGTTTTGAAATCTGGGTACCGTCTTACTTTCTAAAATCACGTACGGGGGAAGTTCGGTCCCGTCAGCGAGGCACGCAAACATGACAGTCGCGTGGCTCTTAGACGGTAAGCTTTTCTTTGACTGTTAGCGTCTTTTTGATCTTCTAACATTACACTCTGACACATCGTATTTCTTGGCACACTCGTTTTAAGCGTGTTTGGTGCCACCTGTTGTTGCGTTTGTATTATTGACATGTAAAGTCTAGACCCTGAATATAAGATGAACCTGTTTTTTCAGATGTATTTCTAAAAAAAAAAAAAAAAAACATTGTCTTTTATTAACATCGTCTGTTATTGGTTTCAGCACGTTGTTGTTTCCAAACAGGTTTTTTAAATCATTCAGTCTAAGGTCATTTTGCTTGAGTTCTGCTATTTGTTCTTGAATCTTCAGCGAGTGGTTGGATTGTCACAGATAAACACAAGTTGGAACGGCTATTGGAAGGAATGTCTGTCTACCGTAACACACTTTCAACGGACCACGGCCACAGTCTAAATGTGTTTCAGGACATTAAAAGCTTGTGTACTACAGCAGATCGGCTGCTTTTAAAAATATAGCGCAGAGTAAACATCAGGCTAAATATAAACGTATATGTGGTCAGAGACCCGCACCGTTCATTCCACTGAGGAATTCAATCCAGTCAGATTGTGAAATGCCCAGCCTGAATATATCCCTGTGACATTTCAGTGTAACTGGCCATGACGACTGACGCAGGCTCAGAATCGGACGTCCAGCAGACAGAAGCCAAACCGTCTTCCCCGCAGCACTTCCCAGCATCAGGACACGGCAGCCCGGACACACGGCACCAGGTGAGTCGGGTCAGCGTGAGCTTTCCTCATGTACACCAGGTAAACATGACTCTCAGTCCAGTCTCTGGTGTGTTACAGGGTCCTTAAAATGTCTTAAAGTCACAACACTTATGCTGTGCTGAAAAACCATTACCTGATTTGGTGTTCCGGGTCAGAAATAAAACCCGCCTTTCAAAAAACCCTCATAAATCTCTCATAATGCTATGTCATCGCCAAATATTGGATTCAATCTTTTTAGCAACTTGTTTACTTTCAATAAGCACAGGTTTTGTGTTTCGTTTTTGGATCTGATTGATCTGAGCTCATCACCTCAGTGTTTGAGTAAAAAAATAATTCACTCAAGCTTATTCACCTCAAAAACACTGAGGTTCATAAACTCAGATCGGTGAGGCCTACGATCAATCAGTCTCAAACAGAAACACAAAACCTGTGATTATTGAAAGTTGATGAGATTGAATACAATATTTGGCAATAGCAGCATAACAAGAGATTTATAAGCAATTTTGTGTAGATGTTCATTTTTGACCAGGGAACACCACATGTGTAACAAGTTGGGGAAAAGAGCCCCAAAAATACAACATTTATTGGGTAGGTTTTAGTCCAATGTGTTAACATTAACTAGCATTCTCAAAAAAGAAAACCATAATAATAATAACTGGATAACTGGAACACAACATGAGGATTCAATTCAGTTTGAAAAAAGCCTTAAATATTAGGGATGCACTGATCACGATTTTATTTTATTTTTTTTACAAGCAAATTGATTCTGATACTGTTTGCCGATATATTAATAAGCAAGTTTATTTATTTATTTACTCTATTACAACAAAAAAATGTCTGTAGCCATTTAAAATTAGAAGCAACCACTGCATTTTAATCAATAAATTTCAATATTTAAAGGGATTAAAAAAAAGTAGTTCACCCAAAAATGATAATTCTGTTATTAATTACTCGCTCTCATGTCGTTCCAAACCTGTAAGACCATCAAAAATATCTTAATTTGTGTTCTGAAGATGAACGAAGGTCTCACGGGTGTGGAACGACAGGGTGAGGAATTAATGACAGAAATTTTGGGTGAACTAACCCTTTAATCTGCTCATATGGTATTCATTTTATTAATGCAAAAAGGTCTTAAAAAGCCTTAAATTTGATTTTAAAAATCATGCAGATGCCCTGGCTCTAGTGTTTCTGTCACATCATCAGGTCAGTAGTTTGGTCCGCTTTATAGGTTAGTCACCAAATGATCGAACCCATCTGACATGTAAAGTGTGTGTTATGTTTAGTTTAATCTTTATTGTTTACTTGCTGCTAAGCGCTTCAAACTAAACTTTCACACTTGCTATGAACCTGTCAAATCCAGTGAGCAGTTCTTATTCAAAAGTGCTGATTTTATAAAGGCATGAGTCTCATAAGCTGAATTTATCATAAACCTGTGCATCACTGCTGCGTCTCTGTTCACGTTGATGATATACGGCGTATATAAGAAGCTTTACGTCACGTATATGAGGCGTCATGAAGATTCTCTGTGGATTTACAGATATAATCCCAGGGAGAGTTTCAGGATCTGTCTGGAATAGGTAACAGAGATTATGTAACGTGATTTAATGATGAAAATCTATTCATGGCAAAGTGCTGAAATGAACCTGCATGATGAAGATAGCAGCGTCAGACTCTGAAACGAAGCCATGACACGAGACTGCCGTCGAGAGGGTCGTTATGAAATGATTCTGTTCAGGAACATGTCTGAATTAATAAACTATAGTAGTATATCAATGACACTAAAATAACAATGATTTAGAGATTAATGAGCTCATTTGCTGTTTCTGCAGTATTGTACAGAGGGCCAATCAGAAGGCAGTTCATCAGAACTCCAGCAGCAGCACGAGGATCACTACATTTCCCAGAAGTCTCTGAGCAGCAGAGTGTCCTGGTCAGCGTTGGGCAGGAGCCACAGACTGAAGGTCATGGAGTGTAAGGTCACGCTGCTGGACGGCACGGACTACACCTGCACGGTGGAGGTGGGTGCTGATGGGATACCAGATAGTTTCACCCATACTGTGAGTCAGTGACACGTGTGACGGGGTCATGAAGTCAGTTAATTAAACTGCTGTCACATGACTGTGTTTAGCAAGTGGAGTCCAGGAATCTCAAAAAATGAATGTAGTTTCAGGCTGAACAGTTGAGGAAAATGAGAATTGCATTTTGTTTATTCTTAGAATTGTGATTTAAAGGTTTGTTGGGCTTGTTTGTAGCAGGGTTATTATAGTTAACTGAAAATAAAACCATAAACAACATTATTTTGTTGTTTGAAATAAAGTTAATGTAAAAAAAAAAAAAAAAACATATATTTAAAATATATATATTAAATATATATAAAAACAGTTTAACTTTATGTACTAAAATAACTAAAACTGATATAAAAATTAATAAAAACTATATAGACATTTAAAAATTTAAAATGAAAACTATACAAATAAATTAATATTCAAAATATTGATTAAAAACTATAATAGTTTCTGAATGATACTAAAATAACACTGGTTTGTTAAAGATCCACAGTTTGCCTCCCAAAAATCATGTGATTCATCAAATGCTCAATATTACAATAAAATAATATTTTTTTGATGATTTTTATTATGGTTATTGTTATTAAATAAAAAATATTAAACAAATTATTATTAAACAGTCCTATTGTAATACTATTGTACTGTAAAATTAAAAATATATATTTTGATTGATCGTTCAGCCCTACAGGTCTTTAAAAAGTCTTAAGTTTAGTTTGATCAAATTTAAGGTCATAAACAGTCTTAAATCTTAAAGGTCCTGCAGAGTTCAGCTCCAGCTTGCCTCAACACTGTCTGGATGTTTGTAGTGTGCTGGGGAGATCTTGATCAGCTGGTTCAGGTGTGTTTCACTGGGGTTGGGCTGAACTCTGCAGGACACTGACCCTCCAGGAGCAGGACTGGACACGCCTGACTTAAACACACTGAAATATGAGGCGTATACAGGACGTGTGAAACGGGCGTGACGCAGCGTGTTTTCTGAAATGGTCTCCGTCTGTTTTACTGGATGTTCAGTCACAAACAAATGCACATGCATGAAAACGATGTGAATAGATGATTTTTATAGTGTAATAATAAGTTAGTATTTTTAATAATTTATCTTCATTATCTTTTCATCAACTCGCTGCAGTTCCCTTGTTAACCCTCATTAATGAATCTGTGTGTCTGTTTCTGGTCAACAGAAACGAGCGAAAGGTCAGACGCTGTTTGAGAAGGTTTGTGACCACCTGAATCTTCTGGAGAAGGACTATTTCGGCATTACGTACCGGGACGCTGATGGACAGAAGGTGTTTGTTTGCTCTTCCTCCTCTGAGTTCACGTCTCAGTCGTTTCTTTCAGTGACGAACCTCCTGTTTTTCCCCACAGAACTGGCTGGACTCTGCCAAGGAGATAAAGAAGCAGATCAGTAGTACGTCTCTTCCTAACAAACACGTTCTCCATCCAAACGTCCTCCAGTTCTTACAGGAAGTTGTTTTTGGTGTTTTTCAGCTGGTCCCTGGAACTTCGCCTTCAGCGTGAAGTTTTATCCTCCGGATCCGGCGCAGCTGTCTGAGGACATCACCAGGTGTTTATATAGAGTTACCTCAAACTAAACCAGGAAAATACAGGAATGCTGAACTGAAATAAAGAAGAAAAAACTTTTATTTCCGCTAGTTGACAGGCGTTTTCATTTATTTTAACTTGATGTACTAAAACACCTAAAACTGAAATAAAAATTAATAAAATCTACATATACATTTGTTTTTAAAAAACTAATAAAAATGACAAAAACACACAACAAAATGACTAAAACCTTAACTAAAATTCAAATGAAAAACACAAAAATAAAAACTATATCGAAAAAATTAATAATAAAAATGTAATAAAGAAAAAATAAAGAAAAATAACACTGCTCTGAACGCCACAAATCTGTAGTAAAAAAAACTTAAACTTATTTTATTTTTGCCAAGGCAACTTTTCTTATTTTCATTTACTTTAACTTGATGTGCTAAAATAACTAAAACGGAAATAGACAGTGAACAATATATTTTTACAACATTTAATAATTTGTCAATGTTAGTTAATAAAAATACATGTTAGTTCGCAGTGAATTAACTAATGATAACAGAAACAATTTAAACTTATTTTGTATTAGTAAATGTTGAAATTTACATTGTTAGTTCATGTTATCTAATGCAGTTATCTAATGTTAACAAATGAAACCTTGTAAAGCATTAAACAATAACTAATAAAAATGTCATACTGACCACAAATCTGTAACAAAATAAAATATAAAACATTTTATGAAGTTTCTCATTTTTATCTAGTCTTAATTGATGTAGTAAACTAGAACTGAAATAAAAATAACAAAACATTAACTAATAAAAATGACAAAAGCACACAATAAAAATACTAAAACTTTAACCAAAATGAAAATGGGAAATACAGAAATAAAAACTAAATCAAAATAATATGAAAACAGTCTATTTTTGTTTTTCGATCCAGCCTTTGCAGTCGACTTTGGATCCACAAAACTAAAATATTATCCTAATATTGTAATCATTATGAGCACAAGTTATAATCACTAACATGAACTATATTATATCTGACTGATAACAGAACACTTACTGAACTCTAACATTGAAACAAGCGTTTTCTGTGAAGCTACTTTGAATCAGTATGTTCTTGTAATGAATATATCAGTGATCGTAAAGTAACGCTGGTGCTGTAAACATTCTCTGACCTCGACAGTCTCTCTGTCTCTGTCAGGTATTACCTGTGTCTGCAGCTCAGAGATGACGTGTTGTCCGGGCGTTTGCCGTGTTCTTTCGCCACTCAGACCGTGTTGGGCTCGTACACGCTTCAGTCTGAGCTGGGCGACAGTGACGCTGACACGCAGGGATCCGGCTACATCAGCGACGTCCGTTTGGCTCCAAACCAGACCAAAGAGCTGGAGGAGAAAGTGCTGGAGCTGCACCGCAGCTACAAGTGAGTGACACACTCCAGAGAAACTCCCCGACAGCTGTGTGTGATCGTACATGTTCAGATTAAACACCGCTTTTATCCCCGGGTAAAAGAACGTTTCACACTTGTAATTTGGAAGCGGGGTTACAGTGTACAGTGTGAAACGATGCGATGTTAGAATGTTACAGCGAGACGCAACAGACAACCAATCGTGTGCCTCGTATTCACGTGCTTTGGACTGTAACTTTGGTAACAATTTGGAATGGGGGACACATATTCACTGTTAACTATGACTTTTGCCTCAATAAACTCTTAATTTACTGCTTCTTAATAGTTAGTAAGGTAGTTGTTAAGGATTATGGGATGTAGAATATGATCATGAAGAATAAGGCATTAATATGTGCTTTATTAGTACTAATAAACAGCCGATATGCAGCTAATAAGCAACTAGTTAAAAGTGAGAATTGTTCCTCCTACTGAAGTGTTTCCATAAATGCAGCGTTTGAGAGGAAAAATGTCAAATACTGACAGAAAATGCGACAATTGGAGTGAAGACGAGATTTTCATTACCTTTAAAAGTCCATTCAGGTTAAACTTGATAGTGAAGTGTTTGTGTTAACATGTCATGTGCAGCGTCTGTCAAATCAGTGACACTGCCAATATGCAAATAAGGACGTTAACCCAGGTTAGGAATGTACAGTGTGAAATGAATACCTTTTATTTTATTTCCATTTTATTTAAATTAGCAAACATGTTTTTAATAGTTAACAATATCAGCACTGGTCACTGTAGGTCAGTCACTGGTAGAGACACAGATGTTTAATTCACTGATCACAATGAGCTGCTGTGATTATTGTGCTCATTAATGATGAACAGATCAGTGTCAGTCAATCTCTGATCACACTGAGCGTCTGTCTCGACCCACAATGCCCTGCTCTGTTTACTGATGTACAGACAGAAACGCGAACAAAACAGTGTTGTGTGTATACTGACTGTAAGCGCTGTGTGTGTGTGTGTGTGTGTGTGTGTGTGCGCGTGTGTGTCTATAAACATCTCAACACTTGAGAAGCTGAAGTCATCTGTCAGGCTGAGTAATTAAGTAAATGCGTAATTAACAAAAATGAGTGTGAAGATCTGCTTCATATTCCTATGAAGTCCAACTGCAATCATGCAGCATCTGTCAGTGTGTGTTAACAGGTCATTTAGCAATAATCTGTGTGTGTGTGTGTGTGTGTGTGTGTGTGTGTGTGTTTATAGAGGAATGACTCCTGCTGAAGCTGACATGCTGTTCTTGGAAAACGCAAAGAAACTCTCCATGTACGGAGTCGACCTGCACCGTGCCAAGGTAAGAAGTGTGTGTGTGTGTGTGTGTGTGTGTGTGTGTGTAGTTCAGGTAAACCCTACGTTATGGGGACAAATTATCCCCACAAAGATGGCAATATCATCAATAATCCTTGTCCTTGTGGGGACATTTTTGGTCTCCATGAGGAAAATGGCGTGTGTGTGAGTGTGTGTGTGTGTGAGTGTGTGTGTGTGAGTGTGTGTGTGTGAGTGTGTGTGTGTGAGTGTGTGTGTGTGAGTGTGTGTGTGTGAGTGTGTGCGTGTGAGTGTGTGCGTGTGTGTGTGTGTACTAACGCTCCTCTCATTAACCGCTGCAGTGCTGCTCATCTCAAGATCTTCTGATGTTACAATAATGAAATCTAGAAACTCTTAAAAACACCATGAATGCTGTAAAAAATTAACTTCTAGTTCTCACAACACTTTCTCCGGTTGATTAATCACAGTACATTAAAACAGTTGTTTTGCATCACAATTTTTCCGAAATGTTAAAATGTTTAAATATGCAAAGATGCATTATCTAATTAAATATGTGCTAATTTGCATACATTTCCAGAACAGAAGCTTGAGCATTGGATAAAGCCAGATTCAAAATTCCTGTTTGATTTAGATTTTTCCAGAGGGGATTTTGGATATAAATCAAAAAAATATTGTCAACAGACAGAAATAAATATATAATTTTCTAATAAATATATAATTTTCACCATGTTTTCAGGAATAAAATGTTCTGTAAATCAGGCGAATGATATGTGAATATAGATATGAATAAAACTGTGACGTTTGGTGTGTGTAAAGAGATTTCTGACCTTTAAAGATTGAAATCTACAGACACACATCGATCAAGTGCAATAAAATAAACACTTAAGTGTATTTTGGATGTTTTCCTTCCACTAGTCACATGCTACAGAAGCAAAACAGACCTCAATACGCATGATAAAAAATGTTTTTGCATGTAGTGTCTCGCCCTAATGAACACTAGATCTGTTTAAACTGCGACGCTCCAGTTCTGCGCAGCTGCTCACGATCATAAAGACTCGACCTCTCTCTTCTGCTGTTAATGCATGTTCATGCTGCTCTTCTGATTGGCTCCTGCAGCCCATCGCAGTCTCTCTCTCTCTCTCTTTCTCTCGCCCCTCCTCCACTGACTCAGCTGGTCGGACGGCTGTTTGAGTGCATTGCACCGGCGCAGGAGGAGGTAAGATGCTGCGTCTGCGGCCGCCTGTGTGTGTGTGTGTGTGTGAGATGTGTGTTTGTAGATGCATGTGTGCCTGAATATCATTGTGAAGGTCTCATCAGTCTGTGAGGGTTTATTATTGGTAATGTGTGCGCGTCTGCGTCTTCAGTGTGTCATTGTGCTGCCGTAGTCATTATTCGTCCTGCCGCAGACGTGCTCTTGTAGGATGCGGCTCTTCATATATATGATGTCATACGATGGCGCTCTGATGATTTTCTCGCTGAGTCACGCGGATGCTAATGCAGACGCTCACGTTGTGTTGTATTGGTTTATCAATTGTCATTGTTTATCGTTTCTCATTCTAAACCTGATTTTATTTTTGTCTGACATAAAAGGAGAAATTTTATGCAACTCTTTTCAGTACAAAAACTCTTCAGAATGAGCACACATGTAGCTTGTTTATTGAGGAAGCAGGACAACCAGCTAGTAATGCGTTACAGTAATCTAGTCTAGACTCATGAATGCATGAACTAACTTTTCTGCATCAGAAACAGATAACATGTTCTGTAGCTTAGCGATGTTTCTGAGGTGGAAGAAGGCTGTTTTTGTAACATATGAAATATGATTTTCGAAGGACATGTTGCTGTCTAATATAACACCCAGGTCTTTAACTGTAAAGGATGAAGTAACAGTACATCCTTCTAAATGCAAATTGTATGTGTACAGGTTTTTGGTCCAATAAGTAATACCTCAGTCTTATCCGAATTTAAAAGAAGAAAATTACTGGTCATCCAATATTTTATATCTTGAACTTAGATATTTGGATAGATTTCATCTGGTGGTATCGTCAGCATAGCAGTGGAAACTAATTCCATATTTCTAATGATATTAGGGGCAGCATGTATGTTGAAAATAGCAGAGGACCTAAAACAGACCCTTGGGGCACTCCATCATTTATTGACGTTAACATGGATAATTCCCCGTTTAAATAAACAAAATGGTGACGGTCTGATAGGTACGATCTAAACCACCTGTCTCTGAATACCAGTGTCATTTTCTAATCGATCTAAGAGTATGTCATGATCTATAGTGTCGAACGCAGCACTAAGATCAAATAAAACTAGTATTGAGATGACTGAATTTCTGAGTGAAAATTGATTCAACAACAATTTTTTCAAATTATATATTATAAATTGATACATAACCAGGATTATTATAGTTACCTAAAACCAAAAATCTTTACTTGAAGTAAATTAAACATTAACTAAAATAAAGCAACATAAAAAAAAACTTATTTTATTTCAGCTACATTTCTTGTTTTTGTCTAGTTTGAGTTGAAGTACTAAAATAAACAAAGCTAAATAAAGTAAAACTTAATAAAAACTACTGTATATAGACATTTAAAAAAAGCAAACTGATAAAAATAACAAAAACAACAAAATTACTAAAACTTTAACTAAAAATAAAATGAAAACAATCAATTTTAATTCAGAATATTACAACTTTAATGGTATATCAGATACTAAATAACACTGGTCCAGATGACTATAAAAAACATCCTTTTTGTCGCTCATATCATCCTCCATCCAAATATAGTTTGATGTCAGTGACGTGGTGTTGTTGTTGTGAGGACTTGTTGGTGAATAATGATCTAAATTGGTGTCCGTTCATATAGCGCACAAGTCGATGACAGTTATGATACTTTTGTCATTTTGTAGCTGGAGAGCGTCTGTCCTCATTTCATTCCCATGATCATCTGTCAGTATAGATTAACGGCCGATTCACATTCAGTGTGGTGTGAATGGCCTCATGGGATAGTGAAGTGGATTGAGTTTGGTTACAGATCCCTGCCATTACATGAGTGGAATTGTTTAGAAAACTTCCAATATTAAAAATGGCAACCGGTGAAATTCATTCATACATGTTTGAGTCTGATCAGAATCAGAAGACGACGCACCTGCAGTTTTTGTGTTTTTTATGGCTTTAGTTTTAGTGTTAGTCCTGTGTGAACGCAGCCATAACCTCATTTCATTTTGACACTGAACTGAGTGTTTAAAACGGTTCCTGTGAGATGTTCTCTCTGCCGTGTGTTTCTCAGGATTCGGAGGGTGTGGAGATCATGCTGGGAGTTTGTTCCAGCGGCCTCCTCATCTACAGAGATAAACTCCGCATCAATCGCTTCGCCTGGCCCAAAATACTCAAGATCTCCTACAAGAGGAACAACTTCTACATCAAGGTCCGGCCAGGGAGAGGTGAGAAGACGTCTCGTTGCTCTTCGTCAGATCTGCCGTTTGTCTGAACGTGTTTGAAACTCTTCGCTTTCTGTTTTCACTCAGCTGGAACAGTTCGAGAGCACAATCGGGTTTAAACTCCCAAATCACAAAGCAGCAAAGAGGCTGTGGAAAGTTTGTGTGGAACATCACACCTTCTTCAGGTCAGAGAGACTTTTTATCTATCTATCTATCGTTCTATCTATCGTTCTATCTATCTGTATGAGTGGATCAGAGTGTTAACGATCTCTAACCAGCGGTGTGATTCTGGTGTCCTGATAGGCTGGTGTCTCCTGAGGCTCCGCCCAAACGCTTCCTGTCATTGGGCTCAAAGTTCCGTTACAGCGGCCGAACACAAGCACAGACGCGCAGAGCGAGCGCTCAGATCGCACGGGCCGCACCTCAGTTCCAGCGCACGGCCAGCAGAAGACACACCGTCACAGCCAGCATGGACAGCAGTACGCATCACACACACACACACTTTCTGTGTGTATATATTAAAAAATGTTTAATGGATGTGTCTGTGATCAGCACCAGCGTCGGTCAACCATGATGACGTGAAGAACTCCAAACCTGCTGTTGCTACGGACGACCTCATCGACACGGAAACACCGGAGAAGAAGGCCGAGGAGATGAACTCTGTGGAGGAGGAGAATAAGACCAACAGTGATGAATCAGAACAAGCCCCGCCCACCTCCGTCACCAAGGTAACGTCAAACCAATCCCTGATCCGTTTCAGATATGATGGTTTAATGTTCTCTGATAAAGTTTCTCTTCTGAACTGCAATTAGAAATACTATGAAATTTGATTTATTTTTTTCCTAAATTCTGTTTTGTTTTAATGGTTTAAAGTGTAATAATCAAATTGAATTCATAAAGCTTTAACAATTTAATAAGTTATTAAATTTTATTATTTATAGTGCCGTTTGAAATTATTTTTTCCTAAAATTTGGTTTTATTTTTTCTCATTCATATTTGTAGTTTAATTGTAATAATCAAACAGAATGTTTAATCAATTCAATTCATAAAACTTAAATATCGAAATTAAATTTTTTCCAAATTTGGTTTTATTTTTTCTCAAATTCTGTTTTCCATTTTAATTTTTTTGGACTCCATTTTAGTAGTTTCATTAAATTTTAATAATGAAAAAGAATGTTTAATCAATTCATAAAACTTTAACAATTGAATAATTTATTAAAATCTTTACAATAATAGTACCCTATGAAATGTTTTACACTATTAATCGTACAGCTCCACCTCTGATTTATTCGTCCAAATGTTGCCGATTTCCGTGACATTCCACGGAACTCCTTTTTATGACTGGATTCTATTTATGAAGTGAATATAAATGTGTAGAATTAGAGTAATGTTTATAATAACAGGTCAATTAATCAAACTGCTCTTTTTCTGTCCTTTTACTAACCAGCTTTTCTTTTCCTGCTTCTCTTTTCCCTGCGTACATGTTCATACAACATGCATGTTTCCCTTGGCATCTCTTGTTGACCTTATTTCTTCACGCGTGTGTCACAGTCCTGTCCGTATTCATCCGATCCGTTAGGATCTGAGCTCTCCCTCCCTTCCTCTCCCGTCTCATCCACTAAAGTCCGCAGAAGACGCAGGGAAAGCAGCCGCAAACGCGCCGCGTCCGTCAGTCCCGCCAAAACCACAGCGGGCTGCCGGCGGCGTCAGGCACAAGCCGACCGTAAAGCCGCGCTGCTGGAAGAACAGGCGCTCCTCCTGTCCGCCCGCAAACAGAGGCTGGATCAGAAGCGGAGCGGCGGCACGCTGTTCTCCTTCTCCCTCCACCTGCCCGACCTGTCCTCGCTCCTGGACGATGACGGTTACCTGACCTTCCCCGACCTCACCGAGCTGCGCTTCCTGCCCGAGAGTCTGCATCACTTCATGCCCATCAAGTCTCCCTCGCTCATCCCCTGCTTCCTCTTCATTTTCTTCTTCCTGCTTTCCACGTCGTTCTCTGTGCCGTACGCTCTCACGCTCTCCTTCCCGCTGGCGCTGTGTCTGTGCTACCTGGAGCCCAAGGCGGCGTCTCTCGGCACGACGCTCGCGCAGGGCTTCCAGGACAGTTCGGATGACGAGGTTTGAGTCCGTCTAATGAGCTTAAAGTGTGTGTTTCATCTGTTCCTTCTCATTCATTCCGTGGGATTATTGTCATCGTTACTGTTTGGAGAAACCGCCAGACTGCTCACTTCCCCTGGAACCTTCCACATATATTTACTGTATATATATATATATAAATATATATATATAAATATATATAGGAAAATCCCAACACTATTATACCCACCCTCATGAACTAACAATGAACAATACTTCTAAAGCATTTATTAATTTTATTTAATGTAAACAAATACATTATTAAAATCCAAAGTTGTATCTGTTAAAGGGGTCATGACATGGATCTTTTTTTTATTATTTTAATATGTTCACTTATAATGTTAAACTTTTTTGCACAAAAAACAAATACATATGCAGAAAAAAATTATTTTCAACCTTCATTCTGAGCCTCTGTCTGAAATGATCAGTTTTTAAGGCGTGTCAGTAAACACTCACTGATATGATTGGCTAACGTCACTGTACAGGAAACAGTATCAACGGCACTCGCTGTTGCACGGGAGTAAGTGTTTTGAAAACATTATCCATATAAAACCGTCATTTACAGACAGCATTATGAAATCATTTACTCACAGTTTGTGATGCAGCTGCTGTCAGATTTAATAGTCGCTGCTTCATCTGTCAACTAAAGTTGTGTCTCAGTCAAATGCTCCGAACAAACATATAATCCTCCGACATGATCTGGGATGACATTCAAATAAACTAGGGCTGCCCTCGACTAAAGATTTTTCTAGTCGACTAGTAATCGCTCATTTAAGCAATTAGTCGATTAATCGAGCATTCCAGCGCTCAAACTCGCACATAAAGCTTGCAGCAGCGCATCGGCAAACGTAATGATCATGAATGTGGCATGAAAAAACAGAAGGAGACTGTCTGAACATTTTAATAATTTATTGATGAGTATTTTGTGTGTTTTCTGCCATACTGACTCGTCATCTCCGCAGTAGTGGATGTGTCTATATGCAGGTTTCATACAGATTACATAATCTGAGAATATTTGTTTTAGATCTGAATTGGACATTTCAAGCTTTTCATAGATATATTTCTCATGTCTGTGAGGCAAGTATACGCTGAGTTTCGGTTCATTTTTGTGATGCGCTCAAATTCACAGAGACCGAGACGGCAGAAAGCGCATCCTGATTGTATTCTTTATTTTACAAAAGCACATGTTTTGTTGTTATTGTGAGTTTACAGAAATAACTCACAATACAGTAGTATTATAGTAGTATAAAACACAATACTTTACAGTTTCGAATGATGTATGACTTATTTGTATGACCAAAAATGACAGAGTATTTTAAGTTAAATGCATAAATGTGATTGTACCGCTGCCTGTATGTCACGCAGTAAACACACACAAACACTTGGATATTCGGCAAATAATAGCGCACATTTATCTGGGTTAATGTTAGAGCGAGCGGACTTGTAAAGTTGCTACTACTTGCATGTTTCAACTGATAAGCCATAATTGAGGTTGATGAATGATGCATGATAGATGAATGTTTGGATTTGGACAGACTGTGTGATTTCGCCACTTTCTGTGGAGGTTATTTTTTTCTGCGACTAACAAACTAATACCATTTTTGGTCAATTAAGCCTCTTCTCGACGACTTATCGACGATTAGTCGACTATTAGGGGCAGCCCTAAAATAAACCATCCACTTGTTCCTGACGCTGGTAATCTTCTGAAGTCTGGTCAGAGACACAAACCAGCTGTTTAAACTAGACGCGTCAAAGCGAACGTTCTACCACTCTTCTATTTGTCCTGACGCTGACAGACTCAAGCGTGTGTCAGAAACTGAACACACATCTGTATACCGTATCAGTGTAGACAGCATCAGTCATTATAATGGATTTTATTTACTTTTGACACGACGCTCACATCCAGTGTAGGCAAATGAGACACTGCAAGAGACGCGAGCGCAACGGTTAAAGACGTCCGTCTAGCGCATGTTTGCATTGAAAAACAATAAAAAATTTGCTCTGAAACTTGCAGGATGTTTTAATAATACAAAGACCTCTTATATGTCAAAAGATCAAGGCAAATTTGATTTCTCAAATCATGACCCTTTTAATATTATTTAATGGACATGAACTAACAGTTGTATTTTTATTAACTAACATTAACAAAGATGAATGAATACTGTAACAAATGTATTGCTCATTGTTACCGTTAATGCATATTGTGTTCATCTAATGCAGTAAACAAACATGTCATGATGTTGAAGTGCATGTTGTAGTTTGAAAAACCTTGTGATCAACATGTGCACCTCATTTTTACCTTATGTCTGGATGACATTGTGCTCGATGCATGTTTCAGCTTGTATAAAGCAGTCAAACTTCCATCCGTGGACGAAACGTTCAGCGTTCAGCTCATCTAAACGTCATCCTCTGGATAAAGAGTATTTTGCTTGTCTGATGCATGTTTCTGAACCTATGAAGAATCTTCTCATGCACATCTCGTCAGGTTCTTCTGTGTCATTATTCCTTCATTTTGAGTCGCATCCCCGTATGATCTTCATGAGGAATCATCTCCTTCATTGAATTCGTCCTTGTGAATTCTGACCTGGAGTTTTTTTCCTTTATTGCTGCGATCCGTTCTTTGAATATACAGACCGACAGTGAGCAATCCGACTTCGCTTGTGATGACGACTCGACGGTGACTGAGGTGTGTCTGCGTTGGTCTTTAGCGCAGTTTTCTTCTTAATGTGCTTGTGAAATGAATGTTCAATGTGTCTCACGTCCTCTCTTTCACCCAAACTCATTATAGTCTGACTTTGAGGACAACACTGACATGAGGACACAGGTACTGAGATCCAGAAACCAGTTTAAGGAGGTTTGATGGTCTCGTGTGGGTTTTATTTTGAGCTGGTCAGAATCCAACTAAACCAGCAAAGACCAGCAAACCTCCTCAGGCTGGTTTAAGCCATTTCAACAGGAACATCCATCAGCTCTCACAGTCTTTGTCATCACCATGTGTTTGCTTCTGTCTTTACTAGTAAAATGTATCAGAAACGGCTCTGATGTGGATTTCATTGCTGAAAGCATTTTCTTTTTTTCCTCCTCTTTCTCTAGTATAGTTTCATAAAACGGATTAAAGGAGAGAATGTGTTTGTCAAGCACAGTAATCTCATGTTGGAGGTTTGTGAAGCATGAGTTGACGTGTGTTTGGATTTAACTGCTCATATGATCGTATGAGCCGGTTAATAACTGAAATATAACCGTAGTCAATCCTAACAGCACTCGGTTGTTCTTATTTTAGATTTAAATGGGTGTTTCAAGCCCTTGCATGAATTAAACCATTTGAAATTTCCAAATTGCACAAACGGATCTTTGATAAACGTCAATAAAACACTAAAGCCCAAAGTATACTCTAGCGTCGACGCATGCGCTCTAGAAAGTTTCATCTTTGTCCAGTGTCTGCGCTATTTCTCTCCAGAAGTTATGAAGGATAAAAATGTTTTTGTGCTCTTTTAAACTAAAGTTGCGTCTATCTCTTTACCCCCTCACTCAAGCGCTTGTCAATGCAGACATCTGTTGTTGTTGTTCCGTCTCTTTAGTTTAGTTTTCTACTGTGAAACAACGGCTCGGTCCAGTGCTGCCACCTTGTGGAACAACTGATTAGTGGCAAAACAAATTCAATGCGCATGTGTGACCTGCGCGTACAAAGAATGGTTACAATAATACACGTAAAAACCGAAGTGTACTTTGGGCTTAATTCAACTGGCAGCTTTGAGCAATGAAAAGTATGAAAGCTTGTTTCCACCACAGAATAAAAAAAATAAACAAGGTAATTGCGACTTTTTGTCACAATTCTGAGTTTTATATAAACAGACTTTTATATAAACTCTTGTGAGATAAACAGTTGCAATTACCTTTTCTATTCTTTTATTCCGTGGCAGAAAAACAAAAAACAGAAAATTGCGAGATGTAAACTCAGAATTATTGAATAGGTCAGAATTGTTAGATAAAAAGTTGCAATTACCTTCTTTTTAAAATTCCGTGGCAGAAACAAGCTTCCATAGAAAAGTCAGTCGCTGTGTCCAAAATCGAGTTGGTGCTACATTTAAATTTGAATTTACTTTGCGAACGTTGCAGAAGTATGTTCTATATAGTATGAATATGGGTTGGATGAATGAAATTCGGACGTACTATATCCCCCACGTTACTGTCATATGACCTACCAGCGTCGGTTGCATCGCTTCACTGGCATTCATAAATCCTCTCCCATGGCCTCATGGGATAGTAAAGTGTCCATTGAATGCGCACTTCAGAATCTCGCCGGAAGTAGTAGGTTCATATACTATGAATTCGGACATACTATTCTTTTGGCGTACAGTTTTTCGCAAACTATATAGCAGGGATGTATTCGATTTCGGACACAGCGAATGACATTTGTTTGAAATCTTTGTAATGCCCCGCCCCATATGATCTTTCCCTGTGACGTGATTGGTGGGTCAGGAGACAGACACGCCCACAGAACTAATGCAGCATCAGCTGAACGTCAGTGAGCTGAAGAGGTCGTTTTTGGAGATGCGCTGTGAAGCGTCTGGTGTGAATGAGTGGGACAGGAGACTGTCCTCGTCCCCTCGTCTCTGTCCTCGACTGGACGAGCCTTCATCGGTTAAACCCCTCGTGTGCTCACAGGAAGTAAGACGTGTGCGGTGTGTGACACTAATGTTCATTTAACAACAGACAGAAAGTCTGGACAAATCTGCACTTTAACTTGGGACGCTTGGCGTGCATCTTTTTTCTATACAATTTTTGTGATATCAACTTCAAATTTGGAACACAGCTTGGTTAGCCGTATGGCTTTGATTTTATAGCGATTTTATAGCCAAAATTATTTTGTAAAGTTAAATTAGATAGAAACACAGAATCGTATGGTAAAAAGTTATGAAATTTGGCACACAGATAGAGGACAGTCTGAACATTAAACACAGGAATTTTCTCTAACTCAATTCCTCTAGCGCCACCAACTGTCCAAATTTCACTTACATTTATGCTAATAACTTTTGAACCGTAAGGGCTAGAAACTAAATTAGATGTTTCGATTGTCAGTTTCCGTCATGAAAACTTTTACACCATTTAGAATTTTCCAAAAAACCTACTTTTTTTAACTCATCCTAGACAGTTCGTCTGATTTTCAAAGAGCTCATCAAAATGGACGTGAGCCTATATCTCCGCAATGCTTTCGTGTATTCTAACCAAACTTGGTGTGTGTCATGACAACCATGACCTGATGGTACCTGCACAGTTTCGGCACAGTGACACCTAGTGGTCAGGAGATATGGAAAATGGCTATTTTTGCTTATAACTTCCGAACAGTTTGGCCAAAAATCACAAAATTTGTCTTTAGATTTGGTATAGCATGCCAAGTCAAAGGATAACCAATTTTCCCATATTGGCCATTTAAAATTTTGTCATAAAATGCTATATATTACACACGCATTGGCGTATCGTTTACGAAACTCAGTAAAGTGTCATCTGCACCATTCCCTGAAGGTACTCAAAACGTTTCAGGGCAGTGCCACCTTATGATCAAGAATTACAGTGAAATTTCAAAAAATGCTAATAGTTTTTGATAAATCCCTTGGGTCATGCTGAGAACATACCAGTTTTGCCGTAGTGTGCCAAACTTCCTGTTCGCCATTTTGATTTTCTTTAAAAACCTACTTTTCGCCAAGATTGAATCAGATCCTTCCCAGACCTTGCTGACAAAAAAAAAAAAAAAAAAAAAATAGACAAATTCTATAAATAAAACGGCAAAATGGACATGAGGCTATATGTCCGAAACACTTTAGCGTATTCAGGCAAAACTTGGTGTGTGTTATGACAACCATGACCTGAGGATATCTGTACAGTTTCGGGACAGTGCCTCCTAGTGAATATATGTGCGAAATGTTTTTTTGTTTTTTTTGCTTATAACTTCTGAATAGTTTGACCAAAAATCTCACACAAAAAAAAACTCAAAAAATTGTCACCCAACATTGACAACACCAGATAAATTTGGTGTCAGCGCCACCTATTGGTCAAAAGTAATAAGCAATTATGTCACATTACAAGTGATTGCCTTGATTTTTAGCTCCTCATTCTGCCTCTGTGCTTCTTGGCCCCTTAATTGCTGCTATATTTTTTCTGTTTGTTTGTTTGTTTGTATTTATGCAACTCTTGTATAACTTGCATTAACATTTCTACTACTACTAGAATAACTGAGCTCTTTATTTCACAGTGTGTTTTGAGGACTAACTCGACTCGTGCGTTAAGCTTATATTGACTCATAAAGGAGTGTTCAGTGGTTTAACCCATAAACATCATTCCTGACTGTCGGATTAGAGGCGTTTGTTAGTTTCCTAAGCAGAGTTAAATTATTTTTTGTAATTAGTCATCCATCCTGTGTGTGTGTTTGTGTTTTGGTTTAACATCACTGATGATCATTCCTGCTGCATGATCACTCATTCTGTGCTTTATAAGAGACATTTTCACTCCACCAACCTCCTACATATTTAACTCATTTAACTATCCTCTCTGATGTTTATCGGCTCTGTCTCTGTGTCTGTAGATGTCCGAGGAGGATAAAGCCGAACCTGAAGATGTTGCAGTAAAGCCGGATCACGGTGTTGAGGTTAGACATCACTGTTTACTGCATCATACACGCCTGTATTCACTGCTCGCAGTAAATGCTGTTTCTGATTCAGTTTATTCAAGATGTTTCTTATTGTGAGTTTTAATACAATCTTTGTATTGTAGTAAGTCTTTTTTTTTAATGAAAAATTTATTAAAATGAAGTGAGTTTGTGCTTAAAACAAGAACAAATATCTGCCAGTGAGGTCATATAAAACATTTATCTAATAAAAAGTTTGTTTCTGACACTATTGGCAGATATTTGTTCTTGCTTTAAGCATAAACTCACTTTAATTTAGATTTTTCAGAAAACGAGACTTTTCAAGAAAGTTACTTAGTAAGAAATTAGTTTTTTTACAGAGTGAGATTCACTCTAATCGTACAGAATTCGACCTCTTTGTTTTTCTTTGGAAACGGTTCAGACGAACATGGTGTTGTGAAGCTCATTTACCGCAGTGCCAGACAATCGTGGGAACTTCTGCAAAAATCCGACTTTTGCCATAATCTGGAAACCTTCCTTCACAGTAAACGTGTTTCCTACCGTGTGCTTTATGAAACCCTCGCCGTGTTCGTCTCACTGCGGGATTTATCACAGTCTTTAGACTCCAAGGGATTTTCAGAGGAGAATCCGTCTGACTGTGAGATGCCATCGGGATTTGTTTAATCTGTCTGGGAAACTGTCTCGGAGATTAATTGGATCTGCTAAACCGTTGTGTGTTTCACAGGTGAATCTTGCCGTATCTTTGGTCCTCTTTTCCACTCGACATCTGTTGGATCGGCTGCATTGCTTTAAATCCACACATAACTCTATTCCTGAACATCTGCTGCTTCTGGTTTATGATCTTCAGTATTTATGATGTTTTTATAAATGATCCATTCGGGGCTGATTTAGAGCCTCGACTCTTTTTCCAGAGTGAGTGGCCGTTTGTTCTGTTGATGTATTTGACGTTCTCTCATCAAAGATAATATTACCGCTGTCTCTTCTTTTAAGCTCTTAGGTAAATCTACAAACTTATGTTGTTTCAAGAACCTTGAAATAGCAGCTTCGAGACACTGAGTTATGAAACAAAAACACTCACGGCCGCTGGCTTTAGTGAAGGACAGACATTCAGATCGGATCAGAATCAAAATAAAAGGGATTATAGGAATCTTGTCAAGACAAGCCAGAGAAACATGGAGCAGTTGTCCATCAGATACGGTGGCTTAGATTCACATGCAGGTATTGTAAATCTCACAGGTCAATAGGCGGATTAACATGTAAGAGAGAGTTCACGTTCACATCACGGTGATATTGCATGTGTTTTAAAGTTTCCTACTTGCTGAGTTGTTCATCATTTTAGGACAGTTTGAGAGGAGGAATTGTGACCAAAGGCCTCGAATCTGCTGCAAACACACACTTTGTTGTTAACTTTGGGGTCACTTTTGTTTCTGAACTGAAGAAATATTTATGGATGGTAAATTTTCTCAACTCACAATTGTGGCAGAGCTCACTTAAATGTTGATGCTGTTGATTCAGGCAAGTGTTTTTTCTCTGTAATAAACACTGACAGTGACATGAAGTGTGCCGTTTTTGTCCCAGAGTTCAGTTGCTCCACAGGTGGAGGTGTGCTGTGAGACGCGGGTACAAACTCCCTCTGCTGGTGAAAAAGAGAAGTATATGAAGGCCCTGAATGAGGCCATCGCGACGGGGAGACGCTCTTCATGGGCTATAAATAGAGAAGAAGAAGGTGCTGTTCTGGAAGGTGGAGCATTGGACAGCTGTCATGAAGACTTTCTCCAAATCTGGGATCCGAAACGCCAATGTATTGAAGTTGAAGATGAAAACAAGGAAACTTCAATGGAAGAAACCACCTCAGAAACCCAAGAGATTCCTGCTGGAAAACAACAAGTCATTTGCCATGAAGAAGATGAAGATTTGCTACAAATCTGGGATCAAAAAAACCAAAGTATTGAAGTTAAAGATGAAAACAAGGAAACTGCAATGGAAACTCCATCTGGAGGAGAAGAAACCAGTTCAGAAACCCAAGAGATTAATGCTGGAAACCAAGAAGTGATTTTCCATGAAGAAGATGAAGATTTGCTCCAAATCTGGGATCGGAAACACCAAAGTATTGAAGTTGAAGATGAAAACAGGGAAAATGTAATGGAAACTCCATCTGGAGGAGAAGAAACCAGTTCAGAAACCCAAGAGATTAATGCTGGAAACCAAGAAGTGATTTTCCATGAAGAAGATGAAGATTTGCTACAAATCTGGGATCGGAAACACCAAAGTATTGAAGTTGAAGATGAAAACAGGGAAAATGTAATGGAAACTCCATCTGGAGGAGAAGAAACCACCTCAGAAACCCAAGAGATTCCTGCTGGAAACCAAGAATTCATTTGCCATGAAGAAGATGAAGATTTGCTCCAAATCTGGGATCCAAAATGCCAAAGTATTGAGGTTGAAGATGAAATAAAGGAAACGGCAATGGAAGAAACCACCTCAGAAACCCAAGAGATTCCTGCTGGAAACCAAGAATTCATTTGCCCTGAAGAAGATGAAGATTTGCTCCAAATCTGGGATCCGAAACACCAAAGTATTGAAGTTGAACATGAAAACAAGGAAACTGCAATGGAAACTCCATCTGGAGGAGAAGAAACCACCTCAGAAACCCAAGAGAAGGAGAAACTGATGTTGGAGAATGAAATGTCGGTGTTGTTCCACAACAGCATTGAGAGTTTTGATCAAGGACGCTTTGACGAAGCATTTGGAGACACGTTTAATTGTTCTCACCTCTTGTTTTTTAATGAAGAGGACGAGTCCATCAACTTGGAGACTCAATACTGTGGAGAATCAACTGAGCAGAACCAGATAGAAGACCAACCTCAAGAGAAGACAATCAACGTTGAAGATAAAGCCGATCCTTCGTGTTCCCAAGTAGACAAGCAGTCAGCGTTTCAAACGTCAGTTCTTGTGAAAACAAAAGTGTCGTCCTGTCAAAATGAGGAGAATGAGCTGGTTTCTGGACCACATGAAGAACAGGAAGTGGCTTCACAGGAAATAAAGCAGGAAGTGCATGAACATACAGTAGAGGTAACCAATCCCAGTGTGCATCAGGGTCACCGTGTGTTTCTGCGCTGACACCGGCACTGACTAATGATGGAAGTCCTCTCGTTCGTCTTGCTTTACGATTGGCAGTGTCTGATGAATGTGATTGATCTCATTAAATACACAACGCTGCATGATCACAGATGTTCTGATAACACACAACACGCGCATGTCATGAGCTGCTTTACTTTTCCACTCGCTGAGGATGTTTCGCCACTCAAACTGCTGATTTTGTCTTCAACGAATGGTTGAATGAGAAACCGATTGTGATGTCGAGTTCGCTTTATTTCTATAGCGCTTTATACAACACTGATTGCTTCAAGCAGAAAATACATCAATTATCAAACAACTTGAGCTATAAAGCAGCTCGACAGAAGATAATGTTGATTCAGTATAGTTCAATAAGTGTTAATGTTTCAAAATGCATCAGTTCTGAAACCAATTTCAGCTATAAAGCAGCTCTTCAGAAGATAATCACGTCATTATTCAGTTCAATGTTGATTTAGTTTAGTTCAATAACTGCCAATGTTGCAAAGTTTATTGTTTTAGAGTGATTTCTGTGTTTCTGAATCAGCAGTCGGAGGAACAGGTTAAAGACGTCCCTGTGGTTCAGACCGAGACCAAGACCATCACGTACGAGTCTTCAGAGGTAACGCGCTCTCCTCCTTCTGAAGAGGGTTTATGGTTCAGTCTCGCATCTTTGTCATGTGTCTCTGTGTGTGTTTGAAGGTTGATGCCAACGGCGACTCGGATCCAGGCGTCCTGATGAGCGCTCAGACGATCACGTCAGAGAACAACAGCACCACCACCACCACACACATCACTAAGGTCAGTGGAGACGCTCACGGGCCACAAAAGCCTTTCGTTTGGAGTTTTAAATGCTGACTGAATCCGGGAGTGATTTTGATGTCAAATGCGTGACAGGCTTGTTTGTGTTTTGTCAGACGGTGAAGGACGGCATCTCAGAGACTCGCATCGAAAAGAGGATCGTGATCACAGGAGACACAGACATCGACCACGACCAGGTACAGCGATGGGTTAACTAACAGACTCGCTGAAAATAACCTGTCGAACACGCTGCATAGACACACGGATGAGAAGCGTCAGACCTCTCGCTGACACGGTTAGAGCCAGATTAAACAGACGCAAAACACAAAAATCTGATTAGTTTTGTAAATTTGTATTATTTCTATTATTATTATTGCTCATATATCAGGCTAATTAAAATTATTTTACTTCATCTATTTCTCATTTTCATTTAGTTTAACTTGATGTACTGAAATAACTAAAACTGAAATAAAAATTAATAAAAACTATATAGACACTTTAAAAAACAAAAACGTACGAAAATGACAAAAACAACAAAATTACTGAAACTTTAACTAATTGAAATGAAAACAGAAAATAGATATGAATAAAAATTAATTCAAAATATTGATTAAAAACTATAATAGTATCTCGATACTAAAATAACACTGATATTCATATAATATATAATAAAATAAATATAATATAATAAAATAAAATGATTACAATAGATAGCAATCATTTTAATTTTTTTAATTTATGATTTAATTATAAATATATTTTATTTAAAATATTTCTAAAAAGGTTTGTCAAGCATAAAATCACATTTAGATTGACACTTATTTTCTCTGATTTATATAAATATTAATGTTTGGGTGAAATTAAATATCATGACATTTTTTTTTTCTGACTATAAATGAATCAAATCTTGTAATAATTCATGAGATCTTTATATATTTAACGATGCATGTATTGATTGAATTACAATCATGGGTGATTTTATGATATGTGATTGTTTTGTTCAGATCATGTTTTGTTGATGGAATCATTATAAACACACACTGATTGACTGATAATTCTTCTGCGCGTCTCTGTTTCTCTCTGCTGGTGCATTGTGGGTCAGGCTCTGGCTCAGGCTATTAAAGAGGCCAAAGAGCAGCACCCAGACATGTCCGTCACTAAAGTAGTGGTGCATAAAGAGAGCGAGATCTCACCTGCTGAAGGTGACGCGTGAATCACGCAGGTAAGAGCGATTCAAGAGTCCGTTCGCTCGCTTGACTTCATTTCACCTCTATCGCGCTCATGTGTCTGTTACGTGGAGTTTGTGCATGTGATCCATCTTGATTCTTCAAACCTCCACGCTGACGTTTGTGTGTTTGTGAGGATGATCGGTCGTGTTCAGAAGTAATGTTTTCTTGAACATTAACCGTTCTCAGCGACCTCTGACCCTTCAGGTTGGACTGCTCTGTCTTTCAGCTTGATGTTCATCTATTCCTGAAGTCATTTCACTGCTGCTCTCGTGCACGTGTGTTCAGTACATGTGAAGCATGATGGGAAATGTCCAACAAAGTCCTGTTGTTTTGGTTTTTCTCTGCTCTGTTTTTACAGAATATTTCCAAATGAATTTCACAAAAACATCCTGGTCATATTTCACACCAAAATCAAAAATAAAAAGTAGATTATTTCAAATTGAAAAGTATAAAACGTTTTTTTTATTTATTTGTTTATTTATTTCCTTCTTTTAGGACCGTGAACTGAGATGTTATTTTCATGACAAATAAACATTTTCAACCTGAAATTTCACTGGAGTGAAAATAATATATTATTATTGAAATATTTATATATTATTTAAATACATGGTTTTTAATATTATTTATTATTTTATATATTATATAGTGTATACCACAGGATTTTTGTTAGACTATGGGGGCTGGTGTTTTAGGAAGACAAACAATTAGAATATAATATATTACATATATTATATTAGAATATAAATAATAATAATTATTATTATTATTCCTATGACAGCAATATCCATATATTGTAAAACAAATGCACTGTAAAATAAATTAAAATGAATATTTCATAAGTATATTGTTTTACTTTATGCTGGAGTGAAATGATAACACTTCTTGTCCTAATTTCTACACTTGCAAGAGGAAAAACCCTAGAACTTTTATTTTGACAGAAACTGCAGTTGAACTTTTATTTTGGCAGTAAACTAGAGTTTCTGTGAGAAGAGGTTTACAATCGTGTCTCGTTACAAATCTAGTGAAATGCTGTAATCATCTGCCCACAAAAATGTTGGAAATTATGCGAATGTGAAAATAATGCGTAACTGTTGAAATTGACTGTGAGCGCTGAAAACACCGGATCACGAGCGGATCGCGTGAGGAAAGTGTGCACTTCATTCGAACCGCAGCGCAAACAGACTATATACTTAATTAATTAAATTGCAGTTTTTTGCCATTTGATAAGTGCACGAATCCATATCGCACTTTCAATTTAAGTTCATTTTCCAGATACTTTGCCAAAGCAATGGTGCAGAACGAGTCCTTTTATGTTACTAAAATAAGGTGCGTTCACGCCATGTCAGAATTACAAGATTCCAACTTCTTTGTAGAACTCGTAATTACAGCTTGCAAACTGGGAATTTTCTGAGAGCTCCTACTTGTACCATGTGACCGCTGCAGATTAATTTGGGCATTGATAGTGTTGCCATAGAAACACATGTAAACAACTCCGAGTAGAATGTCATGTGATGTCATCTCGAAATTACGGTAATTACCACATGCCTGTGAACAGCACAGTCTACGAAATTAATAGGGAAATTTTTTTTTATATTTTTATTAAATATTATTTTATATATATATATATATTATGATCCGGATGTTTTTGTAGAAAATCTTTCACCAGCTTCCATCTTTTCAAGCACTTTCCTCAGACCGACTGAAACACTTGAACGTCCGGTTGTTTGATTTTTCTTTGTGTTTGTGTTGTTTAGGAATAATGTCCAAGCATCAGCTGAGAGAACAAACACACGACCTCTGACCTCAGACGACACGCATCATGAAACATCAGCTCACAAAACAAACTCGTGACACAGAGCGAGAAGATGATGATGATGATGATGATGGTGGACTGAAAAAGGAGGGAAAATCTTTGCCTTACAACATCTGATTCCTTAAAATGATTCGAATGATTTCATTTAAGCCACTTCAGTTTATTTATAGTCCAGCGCCCCCGTGTGGAGACTGTAAGAAACACGTCCAGGTCAAGATCAAATTCTGCTGAGATTTCACCTGGACATTTTCTTCGCAGGTTTTGTGAGATTCACACAAAATCATTTTAATTTGTACGAAAGTAAAGCAGCTCAAAGCGAGAGCGTGCCAATGTGTTTCTGATCAGTCTCTGGTTTTTAATCCTGTACATAAAGAACTCAAACCAGCCCGGGTGAATCGACACGTTTCTACTTGAATCATAAATGTATTTTTATTGTTTCACGGTTGTTGTTTTTTCTCGCACTAATAGATTCAGCATTATATATGCAAAGCGATGCCACTATTTTAAGGGCTTTTGGTAAGCTTGTAAAGCATATGAGTTTATTTATCCGTCACAGATGGAGCAGAACCGCACCGCTACTGAAACTCGCACAGGAGGGTCTGCGGTAGGAATCCCTCTGTCTTGACCTTTTCTTATATTTGACCCTGAGAGGTCGTAGTGTTTGTAGAGTGTGTAATGGGACAGGATCCAACCAGCAGAAACAGAACGATAAATGCAATTGATGTGATTCATTTTGAGCTTTTATTTTGGAATAAAATATTGTTGAGATCGGCACTTTTTGTGTTTTGTGGTTATTTGACGATCCTGATTGAGCAGCTGCAGCAGTGTTGATAGATCACTATAATCACTTGTTTCATTTCCATGCATCTTTATAATGTGATTGAAACCATTAGAGTTCACGTAAAACC
This sequence comes from Ctenopharyngodon idella, assembly GCF_019924925.1. NCBI lineage: Eukaryota > Metazoa > Chordata > Actinopteri > Cypriniformes > Xenocyprididae > Ctenopharyngodon > Ctenopharyngodon idella. Next base: position 42,726,670 of record NC_067221.1, on the reverse strand, counting down.
AGTTATTAATGTGATTTATGCTCATAATATATATATATATACACACACACCACTGTTCAATCATAAATGTTTCTTGAGCAGCAAATCATCATATCAGAATGATTTCTGAAGGATCATGTGACACTGAAGACTGGAGTAATGATGCTGAAAATTCAGCTTTGATCACAGGAATAAATTACACTTTACTATATATTCACATAGAAAACATTTAATTTAAATTATAAAAATATTTCATAATTTTTACTGTATTTTTGAAATAAATGCAGCCTTGCTGAGCAGAAAAGTTTCTTTAAAAACATTTTAAAAAATCTTACCATGGCTTTTCCAGGTTTATAAATCACACTTTTAAAATTCTCTCATATATCCAAAGCTTGTTTGGTCTTGTTTGAACTCGTTTTAAAGGGATAGTTCACCCAAAAATGTTGATGGTCCACATTCACTTCCATATTTTTTCCGAACTATGGAAGTCAATGGGGTCCATCGACTGGTTACCCGTGTTCTTCAAAATATCTTCTTGTGTTCAGCAGAAGAAAGACATTCATACAGGTTTGTTTGGAACAGCTTGAGGGTGAGTAAATACGACAGAAGTCTATTTTTTTTTTTTTTGGTGAACTATCTCTTTAAGACATCTAGTGTTCCGCGGGATGTGCAGTTGCCCTCAGTGTCCACTAGATGTCCGTCTCAGAGCAGCAGCGCTATCACATGTATGAAAGATCTCATGGATCACTTATAATTTTCCACAGTTAATGTTGTCTGGAGTTGTTTTGTTTGATTGTCAACTGAAATGTCTTGGAATAGCATTGTTTCGTCAGCAGAACAATCCAAAAGCAGATTAAACACTGAAGAGATGTGTGTTTATCCCAAACAGCCTCGCTTTCATTCCCGTTTATCAAAAATGGCGCTGCTGATACGCTGATGTCCTGAACTTGATCTGTTGTTGATTAACACGTGACTTCCTGAGCTCGTGGCGGGAAAGACCCAGAAATTTGTTGGAATAATAAGAGACCTCGGTTTATTAAAAGAAAAAAAATGAAGAGACACCTTCCTTTTTATGTAAGTATTTCATTATTATTTATTTGAACTGATACCTGTGTATTTGCGTTTCTGAATGTCATTGTAGATGTGCATTTTGATATTTTGTTCAAAAATGGTGAGCGTTTGGCGGTCACGTGACCCTCCTGCTGCGACAGACTCAGTTCTGTGACGTCAGTCGTTAACCCATTTCATGATTGGTTGTTCAGCGTGTTTCAGCTTCAGATTGATGATGTCACGTGTGATGATGACGAGCACCGGTCACATGTCCTTCAGAACATGTACATAAATATTTCAGTGTTTTTGAAGAGATTTGTTTGTTCTTTGAGTGATAATGTTTTTTGAGCAGCAAGATTTTGTAGTTTTTGAAAGAGTCTCTTCTGCTCATCAAAACTGCATTTATTTGATCAAAAATACAGTAAAAACAGTGAAATATTATTCCAGTGTAAATCAGCTGTTTTCTATGTGAGTATATAGTAAAGTGTAATTTATTCTGTGATCAAAGCTGAATTTTCAGCATCATTACTCCAGTCTTCAGTGTCACATGATCCTTCAGAAATCATTCTGATATGATGATTTGATGATCAAGAAACATTTATGATTATTAATTGTTTTCACAGCAGTGATTGTGTTCATAATTTCATCTCTGGAACATCAGAAGACCTCAGATGTCAGTCGCAGCAGGTGGTTTAATATCAGTTAATGGAGTGTTTCTTTTCTCCGCAGGTCTTCTTGTTTCCAGTCTTTAATCAGAGATGAATCCGTGTCTCATCTGGAGCACAAACACTCGGTGAAGAGTTTACTCTCCTCTATACGCTCACACTCAGCTTTGAAGAAGAAGATGATGTTTTAATGAGATTTCCCTTCCTGGACCTCGTCCGTGTTTCATAGTTCATCTCTGAGCTGTAACTGGATCAGAACTTTGGTCTTTTGTGAAAAAATATGGATTGGCTTTGAAACAATTTTCACTATAAAATTCATATAATTACAAAGAAACAGCAAGTAACAGTGAATTAAACATGAGATTTTGAAGACTGAAATAGTAATTTCAAGCTCCACTTATGATGTTACTCAAAGTTTGCTGTAGCAAAAACAAATAACAGCGTAAAAACAGTTTAACTGAGGATTATTAGCTGAATAACAGGTGATTTCAGCAGGAGGAAGAGTGTGATGAAGGTCAAATGGATGATGACAAATACAAAAATAAACATTGACATTAAAAAACAAATAAAAATGACAAACAACAAAATTACTAAAACTTTAAAGTGAAAATACAAAAATAAAAACTCATTCAAAATATTTTTTAAAAAATACATTAAAAACAGTAACTAAAAAAAATTACAAAAACAACAAAATTACTAAAACTTTCAAATTGAAATGAAAACGGAAAAATACAAAAATAAAAAATCATTCAAAATATTTTTTAAAAAATTATATAGACATTAAAAAACTAATATAAATACAAAAATTACTGAAAGTTTAATTAATTAAAGCAGAAAATACAAAAATAAAAATTCATTCAAAATATTAAAAAAAATAGACATTAAAAATCAACTAATAAAAATGACAAACAACAAAATGATAAAAACTGAAAAAATGAAAATGGAAAATACAAAAATAAAAAAATTATTCAAAATATTAAAAAAAAACTATATAGACATTAAAAAACAATATCTAATAAAATGACAAAAACAACAAAACTACTAAAACTTTAACTAAAATTAAAAAATGGAAAATACAAAAATAAAAATTCATTCAAAATATTTTTTTAAAATAGACATTAGAAACAATAACTAATAAAAATGACAAAAAAAAAACAGAATTACTAAAACTTCAACTAAAATTAAAATAAAAACAGAAAATACACAAAAAATAACTAAAAAAAGAAACTAATTTACACAGTAAAGGCTGTTTTTCATTGAAACAGTAACACACATAAAAACAATGGATTCTATATGTGTAAATAGATTTAAAGATGAAACACTCATATTAAACATGAGGTCTATGTCAATACATTTTGTGCATTTATTATTGTAATAATACAATAATCCCCATAAAAAATGTTTTTATGCATTTTTTAATAAATTTGATGAACTGATTATTAAACTTTATTTTGAGTGATTTCTCTGGGACACACGATGTGTTGATCAGCTCTGATGTCTGGTCAGTTTCTGAACAGATGCGGGACATTAACTCTCTCCAGATCAGCCTGTTTGAAGTTCTCTGTGTTCCTCTGTGTGTAACCCGAGAGCCGGAGCGGGTCTGCTGTGGGTGGTCCGGCTCTGAGCAGGACATCTGGATGTCTGCCAGTGAGACCATGTGACCTGATCCGACGGAGGGCCTACAGCGTCTCACCGCGGGTCAGCGATTGTTCATCTGAACTAGATACAAACCTGGTGGGTGTGGAAGCTTCAAGAATCTCACAATTCTGACTTTTTTCTCACATTGTCAAGTTCTAAACTCTCAGTTCTGACTTTACATCTCACGATTTTGAAATATGTTTGTCAGAATTGTGTTTACATTTTGCAATTTTAACATTTTTCCCTTAGGATTTTGTGTTTACGTTTCACAGTTTTGAAATGTTTTTCTCAATTTTGATTTTACATCTCGCAACTCTGACTTTTTTTCTTAGAACTTTGAGTTTACATCTTGCAGTATTTATATTTTTTTTTCGCAATTCTGACTTTACATCTCACAATTTTGACATTTTTTCTCAGAATTTGGCATTTTTTGCTCAATTCTGACTTTACATCTTGCAATTCTGACTTTTCCTCCGAATTCTGACTTTACATCTCGTAATTATGATCTTTTTTGTCTCAGAACTTCGAGTTTACATACAATTTACAAAAAATTACCTTTTTAATTGTTTTGTTCTGTGGTGAAAACAAGCTTCCATAGGTAAGTGAAGGTGAGCTACCATAGTAAAATAAACACACCTGAAGATTTATTTTCCATTTAAATGTCATGTCGTTGGACAATACCGTGTTTTGGTGAGTTTGTGAGAGTCGATGAGCACAAAGACACGATTATTGCTGGTGTTTGTGTGAGAGAATAAAAGAATCCTTTGCGGTTTCACTGTGAAGATTCATGTTTGTTCTGGATGAAGCCGAGAGCAGCTGGATTCATAATATCATCATTAAACCGGATAAAAGAGCTTCAGGAAACATTTCAAACGCTTTCGTTCCCTTTGAACTCGTTTTAAAGAGCAGCGAATGTAAACATTGATTTTCTCATAAAGTCACCAGATTAAGACCAAGCAGCTGACGAGATCTTAGAAAGTTAATAATGATCAACGCTTGACGGTTTCAGATATGCAGTGTAACACACGTGCATCGAGGAGCTCTTGTACGGTTTTTAAATCTGCTACCGTACAAAACATGCTCTGTTTCCTTAATGTGTATTTCTGCAGGCACACACGTTAAATATGTACATCTGGACTGCGTGCACAAAATGAACTGACAAGCATTCCTGTCTGTATTTGCATACTTGTGTTAGTCAAAAAGTGACAGTAAAGACATTTCTAATGTTACAGAAGATTCTGTTTCAAATGAATGCTGTTCTTTTCAACTTTCTATTCATCAAAGAATCCTGAAGAATAAAATGCATGACGGTTTCCATTAAAATATGAACTGTTTTCAACACTGATAATAATTATAAATGTTTCTTGATCATCAAATCATCATATTAGAATGATTTCTGAAGGATCATGTGACACTGAAGACTGGAGTAATGATGCTGACAATTCAGCTTTGATCACAGGAATAAATTACACTTTACTATATATTCACATAGAAAACAGCTGATTTACATTGGAATAATATGGAATAAAACACACACATGAATATGTCTGTACCTGAATGACCTCTACACACACACACACACCTCTACACACACTCTTCTGTGTCTCATATTCTACAGACCCCATCATTTCTCAGCACTGCTCCATGACACACGCCTCTGAAATATGACATGTTTAATCCCGGCTGTGTGGTTTTGAATATCTGTGATATGAGCTGTGCTTCTGTGCGCACAGAGCCGCCCTTCAGACTCCACGAGATACGATCGACTGTCCTGTCAACAGCAGCCCAATACCGAACACGGCTCACAGGACGGGCGTAACGCGTGTCTGACTTCAGCTCAGTATATGAGGAGAAACTCTCCTCAGGAGCTGCGTTCAGTTCAGCAGATTCACTGAGCTCTGGCTGGTGAAGTCAGTCATCACTACTGGTGCACACAGTGATGTGATTAACACTTTATTACACATCAGTGAGTAGATGTGTGCAGTTACTTTACTAAATGATCACACGTAATTATCTAGTTTAAACTGTGAAGTTATTTAAACAAATTTGCTGATTTAACACAGAATGACTGCAGTAGTGGCCAAAAGTCATGTCCGGCCTTGACATTTTCACCCTTTATTCAAATATTTTTACAAAATTTGTGACAACGCACTGAAACATGGTTATTTTTGGTTAATTCATAAGTCATTTAATGATGTTTTTTAATGTAAAAAGTTTGATAACATTATTAGTGGACCTCAGAGAACATTATATAAAAAAAAATGCAGTTCATGAACCCTTTAACCCTTTCATGGGTTATGATGGTCAGCCTCTACAGTGGACTCTAGTGCATCATCCTATACACTGCCACCAAGTGGCAAGCCGTTGTATGTCGATTTTATTTTTCTCCAAACCAAGATGGCTGACTTTACTCGTTACATCAGAAAAGTAAAGGGATAGTTCACCCAAAAATGAAAATGTGATGTTTATCTGCTTACCCCCAGGGCATCCAGGTGTAGGTGACTTTGTTTCTTCAGTAGAACACAAATGATGATTTTTAACTCCAACCGTTGCGGTCTGTCATCGTATAATGCATGTCAATAGGATCTATAAGAGTCAAAAAAACAAATCCAAATTAAACCCTGCTGCTCGTGACGACACACTGATGTCTTGCACTCATTCAAGTATAAGCGCGAGACATCACTTCCGTCATCAGAACGTGTTTTCAGACCTCACCAACTGGATGCGCAAGGCAGTTGGACATAGTGGTGTATTAGAGGTAAAAAATGATATAAATACTGTTCGGTTTCTCGCACAAACTGATCGTTTCGTGTCTTAGGACATCAATGTGTCGCCACGAGCCGCAGGGTTTAATTTGGATTTGTCTGTGCATGTTTTTTTGACTCTTATAGATCCCATTGACATGCATTATACGACTGAGAGACCACAACGTTTGGAGTTAAAAATCATCATTTGTGTTCTACTGAAGAAACAAAGTCAGCTACATCTTGGATGCCCTGGGGGTAAGCAGATAAACATCAAATTTTCATTTTTGGGTGAACTACCCCTTAATCTTATTTCTTAATGCACGCTACTTGTAATGCGTTACTTGTTACATCAAAACATGGGGGTGAGTAAACTATCAGGAAATGTTTATTTGAAAGTGAGCTAATCCTTTAAGGCTAAACTTTTCAATACCATGAGAGAAATAACACATCTAATGAGGTTATTAAGTGCATATACAGTTTCAGTTCTGTCAGAAAACCCTCGGCGCGAGTTTGTGCCTCTAAAGTTCTGATGGTTGATGTTCTAGTCAACATCTGCCAATGATAATGTTGTTTTGAGGCTGTTTTACTGAATCTGTCTCTCTCTCATCAGCACAGTTGAGGAGTTTAGGGTGTCTGATGAACGTGAGCGTCCTCAACTCAACCTGAGATGTATGAAGAGATGTTTTGACTGAAGTTTCCTGAATTCTTACAATAACTCAGATGATCACAGAAGTATTGGGACAAAAGTTTATAGTTCGTAAACACTGATGTCTGCAGTAGCACTTTTGAAAGTAACATGAAAGTTACTATGTAGTTTGGGTGTTGTGGATAGCTGTGAGGTGGAGGTTTAGCAACCCAAGTCAAATAGTGCTGGTTTAATACTCAGGGTTAAGGGTTTGCTCAGAATGATTTCGGTGAAACTCTTCATACTTAATGCCCTACAGCTGATGTCTTGATTTAATAAGCCGTTTCTTTCTCCTCCCCTGATGAGTTTATAAAACAGTTGTAATAAGTCACAGATCTGGCATTCCTCCGTTGGGCCCCGGGGCTCCTCCAACATACTGTTCATATTCAAGCAGATTTCTGAGACTGACGACCGTCCCCGCGTCGAGGAAGAGGAGAGACAGACAGGCGACGAGTGAGACTGTGAAGTATTGTAAACCAACTTTATTCCAGACGTCACTGTGATCATTAAACTAGAACAAAAGTACAACTTTAAAAAGATTTTTTATGCTCATTTCTCCAGATATTTTGTGAAGCACTGAGATCCTAAAAACTTACAGCAGTTCTTCTGGAATCTAAATTAATGGGTAACACTTTACAACAAGGTTCATTAGTTAACATGAACTAATAATGAACTGCACTTCTACAGCATTTATTAATCTTTGTTAATGTTAATTTCAACATTTACTAATACATTATTAAAATCTTGTTAACATCAGTTAATGCCCTGTGAACTAACATGAACAAACAATGAACAACTGAATTTTCATTAACTAACGTTAACGAAGATTAGTAAATACAGTAACAAATGTATTGCTCATGGTTAGTTCATGTTAGTTAATACATTAGCTCATGTTTAACTAATAAACCTTATTGTAAAGTGTTACCAATGAATGTCATCTGTGCCATACAGAAACTCATTTAGACTTTGATTTAAATTAGACTCCCTGAAGTTATAGGCTTGAACTACGGGTGATTATTGTCACGTTAATTTCAACAGCCCTAAATTCAACACAAGAGAGATTTTCTTCACACAGTTTGAGTTGCAGTTTGAACACGTTTTTCAGCCCCCTTTTGATTGACAGGATATAATCGACCCGGATCATCATCTGTTTTTAAACAATCGGCCGATGGCTCATAGTGAAAATAATTGCTTTTATCGGCCAATACATCAGTGGATCTCTAATTGTTATATGAAGGCCAGATTAAAACTATGTCCTAAAAGTACTTAGGTCTACTGGCCACTTTTTTGAAGAAAAATTCTTTTGTGTGTGTAGCAGAATAGTAGGCAAGCTTTGGGACAAACTACTTCATCACAATTGCATCTTTAATGGACCACTCTGTTGCTTAGTTACATGCATCCTGCCATAGTTTAAACTGCCCTGTCAATCATCTTGTCACAGTTAAAATCCTCCACATTTAATTTCATTTAATTTCCTACCGTATCAGAGAGAAATGTAACAGCACCTTGATGCATGATGCATTCAAAAGTTAATGACCAAATGAGTCTTTATAACAGTTCACAATACTGTTGCAGATGAAATACAAATTTCTGTCATGAAACTCTAGATGGCGCAGGCTGAGAGGTGCTTAACTCAATCGGCTTGCAATCACATCATTCTCTATAGGGCACAGCTGATTGGTTCCTGCTGCATCCTTAGCCAATGAGCTCACAGCTCAACTTTCAAATACTGGTCAGCATTTGCTGTAGCAGTTGCAGCATGCTTTCAGAAACCCTCCACCTTCCCCAGCTCCACCTGTATAGATCTGCTATGGGTAATTCATGTATACTATATTGTACAGCAATAACAGCAGCAGCAGTAATAACCAACAGTATTGATTATTGATGCTGCTGCTGCTGTTATTGATGCTGCTACTGTTGGTTATTGATTCTGCTGTTGTTATTGCTGCTACTGTTGGGAGCAGCATCAATAACAGCATCAGCATCAATAACAGCAGCAGTAGCATAGTATAACTATTCCGCCAAGACCAAACATATTAACATTGTCATATCCAGTACCATGCCAAACACTCAGAGAGTTGTCATGACAGAAATATAACATGGAGAACATTGAATAAATATATTTAGTCAGGTTAGATACTGATTATTAATCACTCAAACCTCTTTACCTAAACATCTCTACTTAACAAATGTATGCGCACTTTTAAAGCTTATTTCAGCCTGTGTGAAAGCAACTCAAAGCGATTCAGTCAGTGGAACGTTGCAAACGCACATTCAGTCCAGTGCGGATCTTCTGGGATCGGTCCGCTCATTCCCAGTGTTACCCAAATGCGCCACAATTACTTCCATAAGCGCCGTCGGATTGTGGTCTTTGGGCAAAAAGAGATTTTCTCCCCCTTCTCCTCTCTCTTTCTGCTTGAAGGCACATTTGTGACGTCTCCAGCTGGTCTGGCTTGTGGTGGGAGATTGAAACCTTCATATATAAATAAAAAACTTCCCTTATACCAGCAGTTTACTGTAATGCTTTAGTCCGTCCTGCTTGTGTTTACATCCACAAACTCCCATCCCAAAGCCCAGTGTTGTCATGGAAACGGAGTGTTTTCAGCGTAAAGCAATCATTACCATCAAGCCCAGTCTGCTTTAACTTTCCACAATCGTACAGGAATCTGATGTGTGGTGTTCACCAGTCCGACAGAAATAATCAAATGAAATTTTATTTATTGCTAATCAAATTAAACATTTTGAAATGCTTTCATCGCATTATTGGCCTTTCTAAATTAAATTAAAGTAATTATGATTTTTTTTATTTTTACTGCCAATCAAATGAAACATTTTGAAACAATTTCATCACATTATTGGCCTTTTTAATTGAAATTAAATTGATTATGAATTTTTTTATTTTTACTGCCAATTTTGCTAAGAAAATATTGCAAAATAAGATACATTAAAACTAAGAAAAGTTTTATTATACTGTTATCATTTCTTTTTAAATTTTGAGATTTTATTGTTTCACTTGTTTTCTTTGTGTGAAGAAAACAAATGCAAACCAGGGTAAATATCTAATATTTATATAATATTTTTATTGTATCATTACTTACCAAGCTGTAATTTTCCATATAGCTTTGCATACTATAAGCAGCTATATTATATTATATATTGCGTGATGATTTATGAATGTTCATGACTTTCAGAAAATGAACAAAACTGACTGAGAAAAATAAAAAATATTAATATATTTTCCTTGAAAGTCTCTGTAGGTGTTTGAGGTCAGCTGCTGAAAGAGTAAAGAGTAAAGTCACTGTTTCTTTCTTCTTTTAAGGTCACAGAGGCCTGAAATCAAACATCAGTAGAGACGTACAGAGACTTCACACACGAGTCCAACCTCACAGCATTGTGACTGAACACTGGACAATCATTTCATCAGACGCTGGAGAGACAAGAAAGCGTTTTCTAGTAAAGAGAGCATCCCACTTTACTCCTGTTTGTCCAGCTGAGAATCAGTCTGTGATGAGTGACTGTGTTTTCTCTAGAACACTGATATGACCAAGGGTTCTCAATTTCAAAGCCAAAAAGGTATATAAGGTGAAATGTTTAACATTTTATTTCAATTTTTTCCAGTAATAAAGTATGTTTACGAGCCGTTTAATTCATAAAATTTAATTAAAATAAATGATGCCATAATGGGAATCCCTAAACGGTTCTATATATGAACGAAACCCTTTAAGGTTCAATAGAGAATCTTTTCTACTAAGAGTGAGATTCAAGTTACATTCATTTATTTATGTGGAAAAAGTGACTAAATAAGTTGTTCCAGTGACAAATATTTCAGTTCTCAAAGCAGACGTGTACATGTTTTGATGGAGAGCGATAGAAATAAGCACAGAGGTAACGTGAGGTTAATGTCATTTAACCACAGAGCTGCTAATTAAGCAAAGCTGAAACGAACTCGTCTTTATGATTGTGATTGATGAGTATAATCAGCGCAGTGAATTACTGCCTGTATTTGAGCGTTTTAATTATGAACAGATATAGATGGGCGGCAAAACGCAGAATTATGTATGCATAAAAAAACAGCGGAATCATCAAAAAACATTAATTAAAAACAGAAAGATGAACCTCGACTGAGTTCAGGAATGTTTCGGGATAAACAGTATGTCATTGTCTGCAGAGGGGCACAAATTAATAACAACAGTTTCTACATATTTATCTCAGATTTCATATTTATGATCTTCTGAATTCATCTTGCTGGATTCTGTGTTACATACATAGTAAGTGACTGCAGATGTCATTGAAATAAAAGAGACTGAATGTGTTTCTATTAAGTTATGAAATCAGACTTTGTGTTTGTTAATCAAAAGTGAACACATTCTCAATGTCTAAGAAGGTCTCTAAGACACAGAGCGCAACTATGATGCCTTAACATGCCGTCTATGAAGGAAACTCACTAGGGTTTGGTGCGGAGCCTTTGATTACTGAACAGAGAAGGTAAAAACACCTGAACTCACTTTGATGGTTAATCCCTCCTGTCTCCAGGATCACCGTTCCGCATCCGAGCTTCCAAGACTGGAACCTGGAAACAGAGAGGGAATGAGAGAATATAGGAAAGGAAGAAATGAGTGAAGTGGAAGGAAAAATTAGTTGAGTTAGTGGAGCACAGCCATCAGGATTAAACACAGCGGAGCGCGAATACCACGGTAAACTCCATGGTAACAGAGGAAATCCACTAAACAATGAGATTAATAGAGCGGTTCCCATTCATTTTCTCCACAGGGAAACTGATTTTGAACTTAATCCACCGGTTTCACAGACAAGACATGTTTGATCTGTTTTAACTGAAGGTAACTTGCACAAACATCTATTAAAATATGTCAGTGCTATTGTTTTGTCTCAGGATGCACACCAGTGATGTTTTATTTCTAGGGCTTGTTTATAAAAGCTACTTAAATGCCCTAATTGAACTAAAGCCTAATCCTGGCTTAATCTAAGCCCTGTCTGTGAAACCAGGCCAAAGCCCATTAAAGAGAGTCTAATGTGAGCTCTGAGGTTGTCAGTCGATGGTATTTGCTTTTGTTTAAGCCACCCGACTGCATTATTTCGACCTGCTTTATAAAGAATCATGTTTAATGATGGAATCCCTGGTGAAAAACTACATTACCCATGATTCTGTAAAGAAATCCCCAACAATCAGAGAATTGTAAGAAGTCAATCATGCTTAAGCCCCGCCCACTCCCATGAAGCACCTTGAATCCCTATGCTCTCAAACTACTTAAATACGCCGCGTCGCATTTCAGATCCCTCAGTACTCGCCATCTCCAAAAAGCCGAACTAATGTTGATTCTTGTTTTATTACGAGCTCTGTTGCGTTCTCTTTTCGCCAGTAGAATCTCCTCTGTTCGGCGTTTGTTTAAAACGGCTGATTCTTCAGAGATTTAGAGGCTCCATGTCAATCTTTCTTGCTCATTCTGGCAACTAACCTGTGTCACTCACACACCAGACACGCGTCAAAGCAGCCGGAGCAACTTTTCTCAATTTTCGGATATGATGAGACACGCACAAGTGACGTATGACACAATTTCCCATGAAAACCATCCTGACAGGTCTACAATATAACTAATATATAATATATAACTAATTATATATTATAATAATTATATTATAATATATAATTAATACTAATTATATAGTTATATATAACTAATATATATAACTAACACTAATAACAGACACAATAATATAGTGAATCAGGGTAAGACAAAAACATGTTTTGGAAGGAGGATTGATGATGTATTGACTCTAGTGCTGTCAAAATTAGCGTGTTAACGTATGCGATTAATTAATTTTTTTAACATAGCATCCATTTTTTCTGTCATAATTTGGCTAGTGTTACATTAAATGATCATGCTCTTATTCACGCAAATGCTTTTAAACCATTCAAGCGCCACAAGAAAAACGAAACTGTCTGTGAATGTCGTGTCATGTGACACACAAACGACTCGTGTGCACAGAAAGATGCGCACCAGTATAGAGAGCTCTTGAACAAACAATAACACACAGAATTATGGCAAAATGCCCGTTTTTTCGAGTATCCCCATAAGAGCAGTCTTAAATGAGTTAAATAACGTCTTAAATGAACTTAAAGAGTTGTGAGGAAATGAGATGCGCGTCATGATCGGCAGCGGCAGCTCTTAAAGTGACAGCAGCCTAATAAACCAGCTGCTGTGATGTCTATCATTGATGTTCATCAAAGACAAAATTGTAGCTTTAATAAGGATTAATCTATATTTCATTTATAATTTATGCAGTGAAGACTGTAAAGTGTTTGAAAACTTTATTCAATTTTCAATATTTCCTCCCTGTTAGACAGGTAAATATGACATTTATTATAATGGGTTTATGTGAAGATTGTTTTCATTTCACTTAAATTAAAAGTTGTTATCTCGTGTAACTCAGGCAGTGCTGAAACTGGTGTTGGTTATCTGCTGTTTGTTTTGTCACTTTAACATCAGAGACTCTGCTGATCCAGGTCAGAGGTCAAAGTGTGTTTTGAGGGGTGAATCTGTCTGTTTGAGAAACTGATACTGTTCAACTCAAAGGACCGACGCTGGTTTTCTCTCTCACACATGGAGACTCTGGCTCTAATGAGCTTCTTAAAGAGTTCTTCTCTATATCAGTGTCAGTGTTTCTGAAACGCCTCCATCTTGAGTTTTCTTCACAATATTCCTCATTTAAATAATTCATACACAGAATAAAGGGGCGGGGCCTGGTTGAGTTAGTTAGTAGTGAGTTGAAACTGGCGGTTATGGTAAGGGGTGGGACATTTCCCAAACACCAATCACAACACACTGCTCCAGCCGACCAATCAGAGCACACTGTGCTTTTCAGAAGGAGGGGCTTCATAGAGACAGGAACTAAACAGAGCGTTACTGACAGACTGGGAAGAGAGGAGCTGAACAATGGAGAATATGAGGAAAACAATCAACATTCAAGCAGGAAAACCTGCTCTAGTAGAGCACAAAAACATAATAGGTCCTCTTTAAACAGATCAGCTGCTGTAAATCACCACAGTAAACATGATTCTGCTCGCTCTGCATGAAGGCTTTCGTTAAAGCATCTGTCTTTGCTCATCAAACTTCAGCCGTTACATCAGAGCTGGAGGAATCGTGCGCAGAATCCCACAGCCAGAGAGTGCTGGTGAGTTTTTGGTGAGCAGTTTTGCAGGAGTGGTGTTTCACAGGATGTGGTCTTCCACAAAACATTAAGTCCGAACAATGGAGACAGGAAAAGCGAACAACAGCGCTTGAAAGCAACAGATCGGTATGAAGTCACCACTTCAGAGGCTTCGCCAACATCTCTGTTTCCACACATTCACAGCTGCCATAGAGAGAGAGAGAGAGAGAGAGAGAGGGAGAGAGAGGGAGGGAGAGAGACAGAGAGAGAGACAGGAGGGAGGGCGTCTCACTCCCACTTAAATCCCGTCTGATTGTAGCCAAACCAGAAGATTAAAGTCCTTTGAACTGAGAGAAACTCAAGCCAGTCAGCCCGTTTAAAGCTCGCCTTGTTTTGCTTTTTTCTCTCTCTCCATATGGTCACACCATTTCCATTCCTCTCAAATGAAGGACTGAGACTCTGTCTGTCAGATACAACATCTACAAAGACTTTTCTACATGTTACAAGAGCTGTGGAAATAACATGTGGATTCACTTTAGCACGACCAGTGCATGAAGTCAGTGACGGTGATTTTCAGGGATAGTCACTCATCAATGATCATTCTGTCAGTTTTGACTCTGTTTTGGCATGACAAACATTTTTACATTGCCAAAGCAATTGTAGTGTTCAATTAAAACAGTGCATTTAGAACAGTGTAAATGACAAAGAAATGTAAATGGATGACGTTAAAGAATAAAATGAAGGGAAATTATCATCATAATAATATGACAAGAGAGACTAATAAAGACTTGTGGTTTTTTGCAAGTCTTGTGAAAGTGTTTTAAATCTACTCAGACACTCTGCTGAACATCTAGTGTGTTTTGTTTGTGTTTTACAGAAGAAAGAAAGTCTTGGTTTTCAACAACATGAGGGTGAGAAAGTGATGAATTTTTTAGCTCTCCGTCTGCATGAGAGCAGCGCTGGTCGTGCTAAAGTGAATCCACATGGTATTTCCACAGTCAAACATCTCTTACAGTCATTGTAACATCTAGAAAAGTCTTTGTAAATGTTGAATCTGACAGTCTCAGTCTTTCATTGAGAGGAATGGAAGTGATGTGACTATATTTACATTTTCTATCCAACGCCTGCATTTTATCAGTACATGCATTCCCTGGGAATCGAACCCGTGACCTTGGAGTTGCTCTACAGTTTGAGCTACAGGAATGCATATAGATTTTATTATTGATAAAGTTATTGCTTTAAACTGATTTCATCCATGTGGAAGTGATTGGATGGTCTCTATATAAACAATATCGTTGTGGTAACATTTACTGTTGTTCAATGTTTTTTCTTGGGTGAATTTTTGCAAACAATTTTTGCAATTATTATATTTCATTTTAACGTTTTAAAATATTTAACGCAATTAGCACATCATATGTTTTTTTCCTGCAATCCGTTGACCATAAAGAGTTCTGAGAACATCAGATGTGTGTCAGATCCACGTCAACTCTTAAAGTGACAGCAGCCTAATAAACATGCTGCCATCTTTTATTAAAGCGGACCTATAATGCCCCTTTCACAAGATGTAATATAAGTCTCTGGTGTCTCCAGAATGTGTCTGTGAAGTTTCAGCTCAAAATACCCCACAGATCATTTATTATAGCTTGTCAAATTTGCCCCATTTGGGTGTGAGCAAAAACACGCCGTTTTTGTGTGTGTCCCTTTAAATGCAAATGAGCCGCTGCTCCCGGCCCCCTTTCCAGAAGAGGGTGGAGCTTTAACAGCTCAACAACAACAAAGCTGGAGAATCTCACGCAGCCAAAATGAGGATTGTCAGTAACGGTGTTCAGCCTTACATTGTTCAAACCGGAGTCGACACTGATGGAGAGACTCAGGAAGAAGTTACAACTTTTAGACGTTTCTGAATGGTTAGTGGATAAATTTATGTAGTTGCTGTGGAGTTGATTCAACTCATCCACTAGCATGTGCCGTCATGTTCATCTTTTGTGTTGAATTGACCCTCGTTTGTGAAGCAGTCCGGCGTAAAATGACGGCATGTCAACAACACTCTACTACAACAACTCTTCCTCTTCTCTAAAGCAGCCCAACATGGCCCCGCCCCCTTTGTTGTGTGTTCTCGGGGGCGGGGTTTATGTAAATTTTAGGGTTAGTGATGTCACCAACCCGGGAAGAAGCTCGTTGTAGTCCCTACCAGCCGTTTGTTGTAGTCCTTAAAAAGCGATTTCTGTAAAAGAAAATCTCTCTCTTTGCATTGAACTTTGAGTGTCGTAACTTTGCAGATGTTGTTTCTGATCAAACAGCAACATTACACACTAACTAAAGTTAAAAAAGTCAAATCATAATCAAGGACCCCTTTAATGTTACTACTTGTTTGGGAAATGGAATGTTCCCTTAATGTTTGGATCCCCAAGATTTTTTTAAACTTCAGAAATAACGTTTTCAACACATTTAACACAAGAAAAAAAATGTCTGCAGGTTCTAACAGGAAGAACTTGAATTGTTCTGAGATCAGGATCTGTTTGATGTGGTGAACAGTGAACACACACACACACACACACACACACTCTCTCTCTCTCTCTCTCTCTCTCTCTCTCTCTCTCTCAGAAGGCTCAGCGCAGGATTCTCTGGAGATCTCCGTCATGGTTTTCCGTGGATTGCTCCATGCTCTCCTGTGGGAACAGTAACTCGTGCAGCAGATCGCTATATTAATCGATGCTTCTGTGTCGCGAGTGTTTCAGATGTTTGTCCTGGCGCGTCGTGCGAGTCTCCAGTGCGTCTGCGCGCGGCGCGCGGCGGGTCGGATGGATGTTGTCGGACTTCTCGCGCAGAGAATCTAAAAAATTCTGGATAGAAGAGAAACTACGTGTGAGATTAATCTGAAGAAGGAAAATACTGAGCGAAAATCATTCTGTGGGAATAATAATGGCTGTGTCTGTGTTTGTGCTGATGATGATGATTGGTGAGTGTTTTCATTCATCTTAAATCAGATGTGAAAATACTATGAATTCGTGAATAGAATATAAATGTCGTTGGTATCGCGTATACTGCAGCCTGTCAATCAAAATACTTAAAGCAAAAGGGTCATTTTTAAAAGATCTTTTTCTAAATAATAAATTAATCACAACGTAAATCGTATTCAAAGTTGAAAGTGCTCTTTAAAATCATATTTTCGTCACATTTCATCATTTGTGTGCTGTTTTATCCGATAAGAAGTTAAATTACGTCATGTTGATGTTATTAAATCAAACTGTGTAGTTTGTTAAAACTGTAATCGAGTTTGAGCTGTAGTGAAAATCAGCAACCACAAACCTTATTCTTTATGATGGCGTGTGAACACTTCTTCAAAACGCTTGTCAGTTTGGATTAAATGCAATACAGATTCTGTAGTAAGTTAATTAAGTTCAATTTTATGTACAATAATTGATTAGATCTCAATTAGACCTGTCAGAAATGGCAATGCTCCTCCTGGAGGGTCATTTTTACATTTAATATTAGTGTCTCTAAAGTCAGATAAATCTAGAAAGAGTGTTGTGAAATATATGAAATGTTACATAACTCAGTATGGGCTGTTTTTGCTCTAAAATATTACATATCTGGGGCATTTTTGCCACTTCTGTTCATTTTTGACCGTTAGATAGGCTAACTTGTGGTGTGTGTGTGTGTGTGTGTGTGTGTGGGATAGTTTGTACTAGTAAACATAACACAGAATGTACAAATTGTACTATTACGGATACAATAACACGAAATGCTGTTTCTCTGCACACATGTGCAATAGATCTCACACAGTCTCACGTGGAAGAAAGCAGATTACTGGACTGCGTTTGACCCGTTTCATCAGCTGGAAATGACAAACGTTTGGCAGCCACTTCAAACGGAGTCGAGAGATAAAAAAGATATTTTCATATGCTCTTTCTCTCCAGTGTGTTTAAGAGAATCTAACGTTCAATTAAGTGGCGCATTATAGCAGCCTTTCCCAGCAGCCATAAACCCCGTCGTCAGGGCAGATTAGAGTGTGCTGTAAATTTATAGGGGGAAAAACCTCAGGATCAGGTCAAAGAGAAGCCAAGACGGCAACCTTAGGAGCGTCTCACGTGGAGTCGACTGGCTCCGAAACCTTGTTAGATGTCGAGCTCAAAAGCTGAGTGTTATCTGAGCCACAACTTCTCAGAAAGAAAGAGAAACTGCAGAACGTCTTTGAAATACTCATGTTTTTGAATCATATCTTTTGTGAAAGTCAATGTCATTTAGACCCTAATGTTTTGAGTTATGATTTAAATGATGACAGAATGATCATTTTTAATGTTTACATTTATCCTTTTAACCAAAGTGACTTAAAAATGAGTGATAAAACAAACGCCTGATAGTTTCTGACGTCTATTAAGGGGTCTGAACTTAATCCAGACACGGAGAGGATGTAGGATAGATCATATTATTTCTAAACAGCAGAATAAACTGACATAAATACATGTTTTTGACAGTGATAAAATTATAAAACATTATCTGGGGGGGGGAAATAAAAAAAAAAGTATGATATGACCCCTTTAATATATTCAAATTCTGAAACATAATCACCCAGTTTGAAATTATTTTCACTCAGGATAAAAATTATATAGAAAGAAATTGAATTAATTTTGAAAAATAATTTTATAAAGAAATAATATTTTCTTGTAAAACATGCTCCAACTTTAAAAAATCAGTTATGAAAACATTATGTTCTCTGAACGTTTTTTTCGTGGTAATGCAAACGTTAAGGAAACATTATTGGAACGTTACTTTTAAATGTTCTCTGAACGTTCCGAAACAAGTAGTAACATTTAAAAAAACGTTAGACAAACATCCAACTACAATGTTTAAACGCATGTTGACATTTTGGGAACATTATTAAAGACTAGATAAACGTTACTGGAAGAACGTTTGCTCATAACTTTGAGAGAACCTTGGCAGAACGTTCGCTGTTAGCTGGTATCCTCCTCTAAATACATGTGCCAGTCTATTCTTATCCACATTAAAAACCCCTTTCCTCCATTGAATCATGCGTCTATTAAAACGTCTACAAGCTCATAAACTTGTATATATAATCAGAATTAACGAGAGGGCCGTTAAAGCGGCTCTCCGGAAGAAAGCGTCCCCTCAGACGCAGACGGAGGGCCGTGTGGTAAAAAGCTTTAAGATGGAATTGTGTTGTCAACTGTATCCGGACGGAGTGATTCTGGAGCTTGTGTGTTTGTCAGTCGGCCCAGAGCTGTTACCTCAGCGATGGGATCGGGCCAACTGGAAATGTTCTCGGTGGTTTGGTCTCGAGAGCGCTGCGGACGCTTTGATTGAGATAGACGGCCAGCGCTGGGAACGAGAGCGAGTGTTTGGCTCACTTCAGCATTCACAACGGAAGAATGAAGATGGTGTGAGAAACAAGACAGAAACAGAATGGAAGTCAGTTCACTGATCCCTCTGAAGAATATTAAATCCATAACTAGATTTTTTGCACTGCAAGAACAAATTAAGTATGTTTGCACTGGAAGTTTGGGGTCGGTCAGATTTTTTAAATGTTTTTGAAAGAGTCTCTTCTGCTCAGCAAGGCTGCATTTATTTGATCAAAAATACAGTAAAAACAGTGAAATATTATTATAATGTAAAACAGCTGTTTTCTATGTGAATATATAGTAAAGTGTAATTTATTCCTGTGATCAAAGCTGAATTTTCAGCATCATTACTCCAGTCTTCAGTGTCACATGATCCTTCAGAAATCATTCTGATATGATGATTTGCTGCTCAAGAAACATTTATGATTATTATCAATGTTGAAAACAGTTCATATTTTTCTGGAAACTGTCATACATTTTATTTTTCAGGATTCTTTGATGAATAGAAAGACATTTTTGTAACATTATAAATGTCTTTACTGTCACTTTTGATTAATTTAACCCTCTGAAGTTTTACGTTTTTTAGAATTTTTTGCTTCGTCAGAATGGTATGAAACTTGGTAAAGGTTTTGGCACTTGTTATGTGAACACAAAATAATAATGGACATGATTTGAAAAGGTTAAATGGTCCTGAATGACAGTCACACGATCAAAAATGAGGCATTGGAAATGAATGGGAAACGAATCTAGTGGAGGCGTGTGGTACTGCGGCCAAACTAAATCTGACTGAAAGCTCATTTCTTCAGATATCAACCTGGAAAACAACTTGTTTAGATTTGTGGCTTTGATTTTCTCACAGTTTTGGAACACATTTTGGAAAATATATATTTCATATAAAAAATTAAAATAGTAGTTTTGTGCAGTTTTTCATAGTAAAATTTTATAACTTTTTTTTTTATGTTCACTTTTTAAAACTTTTTTCACTTCAGCAATAATCTGCCAAGTGTCGTCTTTAAAAAGAGACCAAACTTCAGTCTGTGATCCAAAACATTCAAGATTTACCACAGTTTAAGTTGGAATTTTCATTTTCAGGTCTATGCTCAAAAAGTGAATAAATGGATTATAACTACAGCATAAATATAATTTAATACCATAAAATCCCCTAAAATACAAAATATTAAATAAAAAACATTATCAAACTAAAATATAGTACATTCATTTCATTGAAAAAAATAAAATAAAAAATCATTTTTCACCACCCGAGCAGAAGCAGAGGGTTAATGCGTCCTTCACTGTAAAAATGTTGGGTTAAAAACAACCCAAGTTGGGTCAAAAATGTTTTATTTAACTCAACTATTGTTTAAAAATGACTATATGACTGGATTAAAATGAACCCAAAATATGTTGGAAATTAAAAATTAGACACATAATTACTAGAGGAAACAATAATTATCAAAAGGTGAACATTTATTAATAAGCAATTTAATAAATATATATTGTTTAATTATTATCATTAAACTTATTAATAAAGTTCATTTATTAAACATATTAATAAATGTTAATTGTTGTTAAGCATACTTTGGGTTCATTTTAAGTCATTTTTAAACAATAGTTGAGTTAAATAAAACTACCCAGCAGGTTGGGCAAACATTTAACCCAGTCGCTGGGTTAAATGCCATTCATTCATTTAGCTTGGAGAGAATAATGCAGAAAACAGATAAAGCGTTTAAATGGCACACCACAGCAGATCTCAGAGCTGTAGTAACTGGAGAAGGACTTTAACCTCCTCTGATGGGTTTAACTGTGACCGGCTGACATCACAGATCACAGTGTGTTCGTAGAAATGCTCTTCTATACACTCGTAAAAATAAAGCCCCTTTATTGGCATCGATGGTTCCATGAAGAACCTTTAACATCCAAGGAATCTTTCCATTACACTAAAGCTTCTTTATAATGGAAAAGGGTTTTAAAATGTTCTTCATACTAAGAAAAAAATTATTCTTGATCACTGAAATGTTCTGTGGGGAACTGAAAATGATTCTTCTGTGGCATCGCTGTGAAAAACAACCTTTATTTTTAAGAGTGTAATCTGCTTTTACTACAGTAATTCACTGGGTGTCGAACCTCGTTACACACATGACGAGGACGGACGATTTCTGTCCAACTTTCCTGTGTTGCTTCTGCAGCAGGACTTTTGTTTCCTTTTTAGAAACTTTAGAGAATGAAAGACACTGTGTGTTTTGCAGGTGTAAAGACATCATCAGGCGAGAGGGTTCATGGTCAGGCGTGTTGTGATGGTCAGGCGTGTTGTGAAGGTCACGCGTGTTGTGATGGTCAGGCGTGTTGTGAAGGTCACGCGTGTTGTGATGGTCAGGAGAGTTGTGATGGTCAGGCGTGTTGTGATGGTCAGGCGTGTTGTGAAGGTCACGCGTGTTGTCAGGCGTGTTGTGACGGTTAGGCATGTTGTGATGGTCAGGCGTGTTGTAATTGTCAGGCGTGTGAGGTGGTCAGGCGTGTTGTGATGGTCACGCGTGTTGTCAGGCGTGTTGTGACGGTTAGGCGTGTTGTGATGGTCAGGCGTGTTGTGATGGTCAGGCGTGTGAGGTGGTCAGGCGTGTTGTGATGGTCAGGTGTGTTGTCAGGCGTGTTGTGATGGTCAGGCGTGTTGTGATGGTCAGGCATGTTGTGATGGTCAGGTGTGTTGTGATGGTCAGGCGTGTTGTGATGGTCAGGCGTGTTGTGATGGTCAGGCGTGTTGTAATTGTCAGGCGTGTTGTGATGGTCAGGTGTGTTGTCAGGCGTGTTGTGATGGTCAGGCGTGTTGTGATGGTCAGGCATGTTGTGATGGTCAGGTGTGTTGTCAGGCGTGTTGTGATGGTCAGGCGTGTTGTGATGGTCAGGCGTGTTGTAATTGTCAGGCGTGTTGTGATGGTCAGGCGTGTTGTAATTGTCAGGCGTGTTGTGATGGTCAGGCGTGTTGTAATTGTCAGGCGTGTTGTGATGGTCAGGCGTGTTGTGAAGGTCACGCGTGTTGTCAGGCGTGTTGTGACGGTTAGGCATGTTGTGATGGTCAGGCGTGTTGTAATTGTCAGGCGTGTGAGGTGGTCAGGCGTGTTGTGATGGTCAGGCGTATGAGGTGGTCAGGCGTGTTGTGATGGTCAGGCGTGTTGTGATGGTCAGGCATGTTGTGATGGTCAGGTGTGTTGTCAGGCGTGTTGTGATGGTCAGGCGTGTTGTGATGGTCAGGCGTGTTGTAATTGTCAGGCGTGTTGTGATGGTCAGGCGTGTTGTAATTGTCAGGCGTGTTGTGATGGTCAGGCGTGTTGTCAGGCGTGTTGTGATGGTCAGGCGTGTTGTGGTGGTCAGGCGTGTTGTGATGGTCAGGCGTGTTGTCAGGCGTGTTGTGATGGTCAGGCGTGTTGTCAGGCGTGTTGTGATGGTCAGGCATGTTGTGATGGTCAGGCGTGTTGTCAGGCGTGTTGTGATGGTCAGGCGTGTTGTGATGGTCAGGCGTGTTGTCAGGCGTGTTGTGATGGTCAGGCGTGTTGTCAGGCGTGTTGTGATGGTCAGGCGTGTTGTCAGGCGTGTTGTGATGGTCAGGCATGTTGTGATGGTCAGGCGTGTTGTCAGGCGTGTTGTGATGGTCAGGCGTGTTGTCAGGCGTGTTGTGATGGTCAGGCATGTTGTGATGGTCAGGCGTGTTGTCAGGCGTGTTGTGATGGTCAGGCGTGTTGTCAGGCGTGTGAGGTGGTAACAGGGTTTGCAAACACGTGGTTGGCCGGCGGTCAGATGATGTGTGCGCAGGTGCAGACGCAGCTGATGTGTTTCTCAGGAGAGATGATGATTTTGATATGAGTGAAGCAGCGGAGCGTTACTAATGTTTCCAGCTGTGCTGGCCGGAGTTTCCCTGGAGAACGTAGTTTTCCGTTAGGATCCAGAAAAGATAAACGTGGATGAAGGGTGAATAGGGTAAACATGCAACTAATAAATATCAGCATACTTCCACAGTTGTTTGATTACTTGAAGAATGGCAAACATTTTTTGTATTACAAGTTGTTAAAATATATAAATGAGCGAAATATTTAAACTCAGTCTGACTTCATTATGAATTTTCATGTAGACTGTAGTCAATAAGGAAGATTATGTATTGATCTGCAAGTAAGGAAATGTTTTATTTGATTACCAAAACCTGATAAATTCTACTGATAATTAAAGTGTGCAAACAAGTGAAAATAACAAAATATACCATAAAGTAGGCCTATATAGAAATGAGAACAAACAAAATGTGTGTAAATGTGTGTTATATTAATATAAAATATAAAAAACAGCAAATATAAAAACAGATGTCAAAAAGTGTAAAATTTTTAAGAAGAACTGACGCTATATGCAAACATAGCAGTTTCATATCATTTGAAACTGCTGCTGCAGTGGGGAAGATGCATGGGGATTCATTTGTGTTTTTTTAATGGTATGTTTAGTTTTTACCCTAAAACTCAGACAGTAACAGACACAAATGTGGACATGTTCATATTCAAACATTTCATACAATGTGATTAAACACCTTTTACACCACATTTTGTCTATAAAATAACTGACAGTCGTGACCAAAATATGATGTTTACCATAATAAAACTTACTTTTCACACCATTCGTCGCACATAAACTCAAGCTCCGAGGATCTCCCGTTCTTTTGAGTGAATTCAGTGAGTTGTTAACTGGAGACTCGCTCTGAATGGATCATTGAATCACTGAGTTGTTGACTGGAGACTCGATTTGAATCAGTGAGTTGTTGACAAGAGAACAGATGCAATCGGATCGGTCCGATTCAACAGGTTGATTGAAAAGAATCAGCTTGTTTGCGAATCAGACACTGCTATCACGTCTCTGAGCGGGTGACAACTTCTTCAGTTCAAAATAACGAGAACCGGTGTGGTTTTTATGAAATGTAGTGGAGTAAAAAGTACGATATTATGCTTTGGAATGTAGTGAAGTAAAAGTTTCCCTAAATATAAATATTTCAATAAAGTACAGATACTG
The DNA here is from genome assembly GCF_019924925.1 of Ctenopharyngodon idella. Lineage (NCBI taxonomy): Eukaryota > Metazoa > Chordata > Actinopteri > Cypriniformes > Xenocyprididae > Ctenopharyngodon > Ctenopharyngodon idella. Next base: position 42,702,342 of record NC_067221.1, on the reverse strand, counting down.
ATCACTTTAAGGTTCCTTGAGGAATAAAAAATGGTTCTTCTATTGCATCCCTGTGAAAACCCTTTATTTTCAAGAGTGAGGGTAAATGGTGGACGCTTTGAGGTGATTGTTTCAGCTCTGTTTCAATGTTGAAATGATTTAATGTTGTTATTTTGGAGCCTGAAGTGCTGCGTGCTCTCTTGATTCAGATTCAGGCAGATGTAGTTTACTGTAATAAAGTTTCCTACTTTGGGAATATATTTGATGATGTTTCTGTTGCCATAACGCAGATCTTGGGATGGAATGCGTGGAATACAGACCTGAAGCCTCAGGCACTGAAATTCTTTAATTTCCGAGGTTTTAGTCTGCAGCTATTCGAGGGTTTTCTCCTTTCATCTGGCGTCCTTATGCAGGTCCTGATCACGGGCCAGAAATGTGTTTGGTGTTATCTCAACCATCAGCTTTATTTTCTCCGAGTGTCATTATACGAAATTTAAAAATGAATTATAATACCTCATCTCTGTCCAAAGCACCAGCTCGTTCCCACAGTCATTAAAGGTTTTTACACTGACTCTGTGTGTGTGTGTGTGTGTGTGTGTGTGTGTGTGTGTGTGTGTGTGTGTGTGTGTGTGTGTGTGTTGTGTTTCTACACAGGTTCTTTCTGGAATTATGTTTTCCACTCAGTTTGAATTTGTCCATGTGATCTAAACGATGTGCAGTCAGTATCTTTAAAGCCACGTGTCATTACAGGGTTTACTTGCAGACATTCATGTGTACGTTTCTCAAGTATTTACAGTATGAATTAACCCTTTCAGTACTAACATAAACTGAAATTATAACTGATAATTCAAAGAGCTTTACATTAAAATGTTTTAAAAATAATCTTAACCCTTTCATGCATAGAGGTCACTACAGTGGACAGATATTCCAAAAGCATTTTCTTGCGTATGCATGGGTTTGATGGCATAGTAGCACATCAATCTCTACAGTGTATTTTAGTGCATCATCCTACACACTGCCACCAAGTGGCAAGCCTTTGTATGTCAATTTTTTCCCCTCCAAACCAAGATGGCCGATGGCCAGTCAGAAATGCCAAGTTGCTCTGGAATGTCCATCCATTCCTTCTATCCTAGGAGACTCTTGCAGGACATCATGCATCAATAGTTATATTTCAGCTACAATTCATACAATTACTGTGACTGTAGTTTTTGAAAATACTTCATCTGCAGTATCTTTTTTTGACTGTAAATAAACGTATTTGTGTTATTAGAATGTAATTTGCATTAACATCAAAAAGTAATGTATGTGACTTGCAATGCTTTACTTGTTACATTAAAAAAGTAATCTGATCACATAATGCACGTTACTTGTAATGCGTTACTTTACTCGTAACATCAAAAAGTAATCCGATTACGTAATGTGTTACTTGTAATACATTACCCCCATCACTGCTCATTTCAGATGATATTGCATTTGCAATTTTTCACTTTTCATTCTTTATTTAACCAAGTTAAAAAACTATTAAAAATATTGATATTCATATTTTTTGTATATATTTTATAGTTTTCACATGATTTGATATAATTTTATTGATTGGTTTGTTAAATACACACAATATTGCTGTGTTAATATTGTATTATGTTTAAACCATAAACGCATGCAGGTCACTCAAGTGCACATCTGGAAATCTCTTTGAAAAGTATGCATAAAAAAATTACATTTCAAATCTTGTTTTTCATGCCCTAAGAGCAATAAAAACACAGGAAAAAATCCTGACTGAGGATATCATAATTCATGCATGAAAGGGATCTAATAATCATAACACATGCATAAGAAAAAAAAAAAAAACAATAAAAAGAAACATTTTATTCTTTCATTATATATACAAATATTAGATAGATAGATAGATGGATGGATGGATGGATGTCCTGTTAGCGCTCCTCTAAGCCGCTGCTGTGGTTGATTCCTCAGGGTGTGTGAAGGGCTCGTCTCTGCTCGTCTCTGACAGTCGTTCCCCTCGGCTGGCTCTGGAGAAGAGTCTCGGCTGGCCATCTAAAGACACACAGTGCCTCCACATGCTGAAACATCTGCACAACGGCGCCCGCATCACTGTCCAGATGCCGCCCAACATCGAAGGCCACTGGGTGTCCACTGGGTGAGAGCATGAGAGATCTGAAGCAGTTCAGCTTTGAGTTTTCTTTTGTTTTAAAAGACAATTAGTATATACTATTGTGTCGTATATCCGAGTGAAACGCTTCTCAAACAAGAACAAATGTAGGGCGGGGCTTGATTTTGTCAATTGATTGGATGGTTGTGGTTTGCTATTGGTGGATCTCATGTGAGTGACAGGTTGCCCCGCCCTCATCATCAGAGAAGAGAAGAGATGCTGCAAGAGGGAAAAGAAGATATTCTGATTCAAGATTACCAGGAACACAATAATGAAAAATCATTTAAAATAAACACTGCAAAAGTGTTGAATGTCAAGTCTCTGTCGTCTCTCTCTGTTCCCTCATGGCAGCTGTGAGGTTCGTCCCGGTCCGGAGTTTCTCACCCGCTCGTACCGCTTCTTTCACAACAACACCTTCCAGGCTCACCAGTTCTACTACTCCGACAACCACTGCACCACCCCGACATACACGCTGCTGGTCCGGGGCCGACTGCGCCTCCGACAGGCGTCCTGGATCGTACGGGGCGGAACGGAGGCCGACTACCAGATCCACAGCACTCAGGTGTAGAAATAGTAAATACATGTTTAAATGTGGAGATGAGGAAATATAACTTGACAATAAGGTTTCAATAATGAAGTCTGCATCATTGATTCTGTTATTTTCCTGTTTTTCATTGTGAAGCTGTACTGTGTAAAGCGCTGTAGGAATAATCGAGTCTTGACCCGTCAGGTCGTGTGTCACTCGGCGTCGGTGGCGAAAGAGCTCGGTCAGAGGCTGAACCGCAGCTGCAGAGGCTCCTCGCGTGAGTTCGGGTCCTGGCTGCCGAACGTGAGTTACGAGCTGTGGAGCGACGAGGGCGGCTGCGACTGCGACTGCTCCAGAGGCCTGAACTTCGCCATGCACGAGCTGCAGCTGCTGCGGATGGAGAAGCAGCACCTGCATCATCACCTGGACCAGCTGGTGGAGGAGCTGTACCTGGGCGACATTCACACCGAACCCGCGCAGAGGATGTACTACAGACCCTCCAGCTATCAGGCCGCGCTGCAGAACGCCCAGGTGAGAATCATTCTCTCTCGAGCCGTACTGTACATCAACATTATTTATAAAACAAAGCTGACTGATAGACAGTTCTGTCACTGTATTTTATTATGTTGCTGGCCGGTTATTTTATAAAAGTAGTAATCTACTTGAGGTCATGTGATGGTAAAACACCACAGAGATGTCTAAGAATATGTAAACATCCTTAAAAGAAAATGCATTTAAAATAAATTATTTCATAAAAAAAAAACCCTAAAACATCAATTTACAAAACTTATTATTAACTATAAAATTAATTATAAAAAGCATTATTATTCATTACAAAAACTTAGATTATTATTTTAAAAATATGTAAACATAATTTACAATAATATTACATAAATATTATTACATAAAATTTGAATAAATATAAATATAAAAATAAATATTACATAAATAAAAAAGCAATTTACAAATTTACAAAAACATTTACAAAAATATTAATATTATTAATTACAAAAGTTATTATTATTATTATTATTATTCTTTACAAAAAACTATTTTTATTATTAATAATTATAAAAACACTATTATTTATTACAAAATACACATTATCATTCATTACAAAAATGTATATTGTTATTATAAAAATATGTAAACATCTTAAAAAAAGAAAAAATACAGCAAATACTTTAGGTTTTTTCCATTAAAAAGCAATTTACAAATGTACATTTTTTAAAAAACATATTTACAAAAAATTATTATTAATATTATTAATTGTAAAAAACATTATTATTCATTACAAAAATGTATATTATTATAAAAATATGTAAACATCCTAAAAAAATATAGCAAACATAAAACAGTAGGTTTTTTCATTAAAAAAGCAATTTACAAGTTTACAAAAAAAATATTATTTTTATTACTATTAATATTATTAATTACAAAAAATATGATTATTATTCATTACAAAAAATATTATTTTATTATTAATAATTATAAAAACATTATTATTTATACAAAAAAACACATTATCATTCATTACAAAAATGTATGTTATTATAAAAATATGTAAACATCATATATAGCAAATGTAAAACATTAAAATGCAATTTACAAGTTTACAATTTAAAAAAAATACAAAAATTGATTATTATTATTATTAATTATTATTAAATATTATTAAATATTATTATTTATTACAAAAATATATTCTTATTTTTATTTTTATTATTTATAAAAACATTATTCACTACAAAAGTGCATTATTCATTACAAAAGCAGGTTTTTTCATTAAAAAGCTGTTTAAAAATGTACAAAAAAATGGATTATTACTAATATTAATTACAAAAAAATATTATTATTAATTAAAAAAAACATTATTACAAACTTAAACTTAAACTTATATTATTTTTACAAAAATATCCTTTTTTTTATTGTATTATGATTAATATTATTCATTACAAAAAAAATGATTCATTACAACAAAAAAGTATTATTATTTATTTTTCATGTCCACGAGCAGATCTAGTGCTGTCCTGTAAGCTGAAGTTAATACGCAGCTCGTGTCAGTGAGAGTACTGGTGTGTTTCTGAGACGAGATCCGAGAGGATTCTCCATCTGTTGAGAAGATGAGACGAGGTTGAGCTCAGGATGACGGATCCTTCACTGACGCTGAGATTTACGAGCTGTTGGTGGTTTAAGAGCGCGGGGTTATCGCCGCTCGGCTCTGTTTACGTCTCAGTCGCTCGCTCTCCATCACGGCCGCAGGAAGTGATGTGAAGTGTTTAGCTTTCTGCTCCACTGATCCTTCATCTGGCAGAGTTTTATAGGGAGGGTCGCAATAATAATCATAAAAGAGAAGACGGCCTCTGCTGTTGAAATAAACCAAACCTCATTCTGATGAAATAACGTGGCAGCGCTCGTCAGAGTAAATACTGCACCGGTCTGAGGCTCCATCTCGTGTTTTCTCTCAGTAAGAGTCAAGGACTTTTGACCCGCAGCAGAAAGTCCTGGAAAGATGAAGAGACTGACGAACAAAGTAACTTTGAGAGAAGGCATGTTTCGTCGTTTAAGTAGTTGTTTTTGTGACACAAGCCAGCTCCGGCCGACATGAGCTCGTAAAACATTTAATATAGAAATTCCTCTTTATGGAAAGATGTTTACTTCCTTCATGTGCTGTTAAACACGGTTTGCAGAATCAGCCACAAGAGCACACCGAAGAACACGCTGCCGCTCTCATTCGGGCGTAACAGCAGAGAAATGCCGCTCGTCGACCTCAAGCATGTGGCATCCATTTCAATCCCATCAGGCAGCGCTTTGAAGCGTGACGTCATCTCGCTGCCATTAAAGCCGCCCTCATTAACAGATCTTTCCTTATTTAGCCACTTGACCGACATGATTGCAATTCCATCCCTGAATCTCAAATAGCAGCCGTATCCTCATTCCGTGTCCCAGAAGTCTTTGGGAGCGCCAGTGTGTTCATTGGTGGTTTTCAGGGCGGATCAGAGTCATGTGATCACGTGAGGCCGCCGCTCTCACACTCACACACAGATTTCTGATGTAAATCATTTATAAACCTGCGCCGACACAGGAAGCTTTATTTGATCCAATTATTATTGCCTCGTTATTATATATGTATTTGAAGTCATTTTAGTGGCTGTTGTTCATTTCATTCTGTTTTTATTACCACAAAAAATGAACCAATTACTCGGTTAATCGTCGAAATATTCGACCAATTACTCGATTACCAAAATAATCATTAGATGAGTTAAAACACTTAAAGATGCACCTGCATTGTTTGCATTTTGTGGCTTTCAGTCGAATAAAACACTATTTTTCATATATTTCGTCATCGAAGATTTATTAAAAATAGTGTTAAAATATCGTCTTGTCTCGTTCTCGTGAAACCAATATCTTGTATCGTCTCGTCTCATGAGTGTATCGTCGGCTTATTGAGCAGAGGTGTGTTGGATCTTTTATAAGCGATTGGGTGTACGATGTTCGCCCAGCGGCAAAAAAGCCTTAACATTGGGACGAACTTTGTGACGGCACTGCATACTACACATGCTAGCAGTGAATAGCTACATGGTAACAGTAATTAGCTAATTATTAAAACGTCAAAAATGTTAACTAATACATACTAGCAACATGCTAATCATGTTAGCATCATGCTAGCAAACAACAACATGCTAATTGTGTTAGCATCTTGTTAAAACATGCAAACAACATGCTAATTGTGTTAACATCATTCTAGCAAAGATGCTAATCATGTTAGCATCATGCTAGCAAAATGCTAATCATGTTAGCATTTTATTAAAAACATGCTAACAACATGATAAGCGTGTTAGCATCATGCTAGCAACATGTTAATTGTGTTAGCTTCTTGCTAAAAACATGCAAACAACATGCTAATTGTGTTAACATTATTCTAGCAAAAATGCTAATCATGTTAGCATCTTATTAAAAACATGCTACCAACATGATAACATGTTGTTAACATCATGCTAGCAACATGTTAATTGTGTTAACATCTTGCTAAAAACATGCAACCAACATGTTAATTGTGTTAACATCATGTTAGCAACATGTTAATCATGTTAGCATCTGGTTAAACCATGTTAGAAACATGGTAATCATGTTAGCACCTTATTAAAAACATGCTAACAACATGATAATCGTGTTAACATTATGCTAACAAAATGCTAAAGCATGTGACTAGCAAAATGTTATATCATGCTAGTAACCTGTTAATTGTTTGCATCTTGTTAAACACATGCAAGCAAAATGTTAATTTTGTTAGCATCATGCTAGCAACATGCTAATCATGTTAGCATCTTGTTAAAAACATGCTAGCAACATGCTAATCATGTTAGCATCATGCTAACAAAATGCTAATCATGTTAGCATTTGACTAGCAAAATGTTAAATCATGCTAGCAAAACATGTTAATTGTGTTAACATCATGCTAGCAACATGTTAATCATGTTATCATCTTATTAAAACATGCTAGCAACATGCTAATCATGTTAACATCATGCTAACAACATTCTAATCGTGTTAGCATTTGACTAGCATAATGTTAAATGTGTTAGCATCATGCTAGCAACATGGCAGTTTTTAAAAATATGTTAATTGTGCTGATATATTTTGACTCGAGGCAGTGTAGGGGATGGTGTAGTAGCACATGACCAGCACCGCTCACATTTTCTTCAGAAAATGACCATATCTAGTCTTTTATGTCTTGCGCTTGAATGTTTAAATTGTCGAGGCTTAAAAACACGTGTGAATTATAAACTGTCATGACGATCGGGACAGTGTCAGTTCTGTCCACGAGTCCTGCATGTGTCCTCTCTCTCTCTCTCTCTCTCTCTCTCTCTCTCTCTCTCGAGGTGAGCGCGTGTGTGAGAGAAAGAGACAGAGGGCGCTCTCAGCTAAGCGACTGTGTGTAACGCTCTGCAGGACATGAAATTATATCTGCACTAAACTTATTTTTTTACCTCAATTACAGGCGACTGAAATCATACAATTTACAGGCCATTGGCTAATAAAATACAGTTTTTAGTCGCCTCTCGTGAAATTTGGTCGCATATGCGACTGATTTACTTGCATCGTAGAGGGTTGATATACAGTATGATTTACAGTTTTTGCAGTTTGAATATATTTAGTTTTTGCATTTTTAAATTATAATTTATAGTTTGAATGTATAGTTTACAGTTTTTACAAACTAAAGTAATGAATAATTGCAGTTGGAATCATAGTTCACTCTCACACATGACAGCGAATCTGCTGAGATAAATATACCGCTAACGTGTGTGTATACAGTATATAATAATGTAGAAATTAAAGTATTTTCGTTTTTCTTGATGTTATTGAAGTGTTGGAGAGGGAAAGAAAAATAAGTTTACACTAAAGAATTGTGACCTCAAAATTCTTATAGAGATGATGTACTTATATTAATGTTTTTAATTATTCTTTTAACTGTAAAATAAAACATTTCATTCATAAATGTAATCATTGCTTTCATTTTCTCCCAAACAAAAAACCTACTCTTAAAATATGCAATATATACACTATAAACATTGAAATATGAACTAATAGACCATTAGATTTAAATATAAACATGCATTAGACATGTTTCTAGCTTCACAGGTGAATGAGTGTCAGATGAAATCAGTGTAATTGATTGGTCGATCTGATTGATGATCTTCAGCGTTCACTGCATGCTTTATATTCAGACCTTCAGAAGATAATCAGATCTCATAATCACATCAGTCTAATCTAATCTGCTCATCTGTTCTCAGAATCACGATCACAGCTGCGTTGCCTGCCGCATCGTCTCCCGCTCCGACGCCTTCCACCCGCCCGTCCTCCCGCCGCGGCCGGACCTGACGGTGAGTCTTCAGGGGCACTGGGCGTCCCGGCGCTGCGAGGTCCGGCCGGAGGTTCTGTTCCTCACGCGCCACTTCATCTTCCACGACAACAACAACACGTGGGAGGGGCGTTACTACCACTATTCTGACCCGGTCTGCAAACACCCGACCTTCAGCATCTACGCCAGAGGACGCTACAGCCGCGGGCTCCATTCCACACGCGTGATGGGCGGCACCGAGTTCGTGTTCAAAGGTGAGACTCAGCTCTTCTGACATCATAACTCAGAGCTCCACATTAAGCCTTGTCATGTGCTGAAATCGAGTAAAAATGTTGCTTGTCCAGAAAAAAAAGGATTTTTTTGTGGTGTAAATATAATTTATTCTGAAGCAATATTCTTATCAGTGTTCTGTCAGATTTGACATATTTAATCTGCATATTTGTGATATATACCGTGACACCCTGGGCATTTTCTTTTACCTTTATAAAGGGCATTTTTAATTTAATTTAATCTTTAATTTAATGGTTCATTTTAAGCAAGAAATACAGTAAATTTTAAACAATAGTTGAGTTAAATAAAACTACCCAGCAGGCTGAGCAAACATTTAACCCAACCAATGTTTGTCAGTTTTCAACCCAGCATGTTTTAGAGTGTATAGGACACTATAAGGCTGCTACCAATAAAATTAAATAATTCACTATGAAAAATTACAACTGAATTATATAATGTTATGAGATTGTTAAAATATGTTTTAGAAAGGTTTTATATTATAGAAATATAATTTGAAAATACAAATAAGAAATGTTGGGGAAAAATGTATACTTTTAAACATGAAATTAAACCACCAGTAGATGGCGGCAGGTGACCATCCTAATGAGTGAGTCACTGAGTCATTCATTCAAACGATTCATTTAAACGGCTGATTCATTCAAGAATGAGGCAGTTGTTTATGAATGGGTGATTGAATCATTGACTCAAACGATTCGTTCAAAACGAAGAATCGCTGAAAGTGTTTCTGTGAGATACGCTGTGGTTCTGCTGTGATCTTAGTTTGGAACTATTTTCCATACTAGTTTCCATAATATAAATGTGACTTAATATTAACTACTTGTTTATTGAACTGTCGTATGAAATCAGTGAAATCACGTTTTTAATCGTGATGTATTCAGGAAGACAGGACTCTTGCTTAACTGTATCATATGTTATAAATATAAAAACGCCACATTTTTACCGCAGTATGTTTACTTTGTTAATGCAATTAAAATTATTAAACGCAATTAATGCACCATTTAATGCAATTAGTATGCTTTCGAAATGACCGGTCTGCGCAGCGCTGCTTCAAGTCGAACACAGCTGGCGTTTCGTTTCTGGATGAATCTTTCTGGATGAATCTGCATTTTGAACGAATCAATCTGGTGAACAATGATTCAATGACTCATTCATAAAGAGAGCCATTTACTTCATTCCTGAATGAATCAGCTGTTTGAATGATTCAATGACTTTCTTATTTAGACATTTATCGCCACCTACTGGCAGTTTTAGTTTCTTATTTAGAGTATCACTCCATTAAAAAAATTTGGGGATAATTTGGCCAAAAATGAAAATTCTGTTTATTTACATTTGCAATGTATGAATTTACTGTATGACACACTGTTAATGGACTTTAATTATATAAAATATACAACGAACTAATTGCCCGTTTCTGACCCTCCAGTGAACCACATGCGTGTGATGCCCATGGATCTCGCCACCACCTCGCTGCTGAACGTCTTCGATGGAAACGAGTGTGGCGTTCAGGGCTCGTGGCAGGTGGGCGTGGAACAGGACGTGACTCCGACCAATGGCTGCGTGGCGCTGGGGATCCGCCTCCCGCACACGGAGTACGAGCTCTTCCGGATGGAGCAGGACGCTCACGGCCGATACATGCTGTACAACGGCCAGCGGCCCAGCGACGGCTCCAGTCCGGACCGGCCCGAGAAAAGAGCCACGTCCTACCAGATGCCCTTGCTCCAGTGCAGGTCAGAGGTCAGCGCGGGTCACGGCGCAGAGCAGCCGCAGCGGCTGAGCAACGGTTGCCGGGTTGGTTACCATGACGACCTGGCAACAACACTGGCGGTTTCAAGTTTGGCATTCATGGGTTTGTTCGGCTGAAGGACGAGAGCAGATGATTCTGTACATGCTGACTTGATGACCCAGAATGCACTTGAGTAATCCGTCTGCGGGACGAATGAAAACTGCTGCACAACAATAACCGCACTTTACTAGAACGAAGTTCACTTCTGACGAGACTTTATTTCCTGAAACATGTAAACGAGTCCTGAAGGAAAAACTCCCTCCAAAATGAAGATTCTGTCATTATTTATTCACTTTCTTTTCCAGCAAATCAGAGACCAGGAGCCTCATTCGTGTGTGTGTGTGTGTGTGTGTGTGTGTGTGTGTGTGTGTGTGTGTGTGTGTGTGTGTGTGTGTGTGTATCTGTGTTTTATAATCGGGGCTCCTGGACTCTCAAAAACACCATACACATCATCATTTTGTTGGTGAGACACAAAACTTCTCCTTTACTGTTTGACAGAAAATGAAGATCTTACAGGTTTGAAATGACAGATGATGACAGAACTTTCATTTCTGGTGTTTTTCGCTGTAAAGCGTTTGAGTGAGACGTTCATATAAGAGGTATTTTTATACGAGAGTGAGTTTGAGACGACGATATGAAGCTACATGGAAGGAAAGGGAAATATCCGAACTGTAGATAATCACTGCTGACTTCCACTTCTGGTCCCTGAATAGATTCTGTTTTTACGAAGACTTCAGATGAAGGTTTTTAAAGGGAGTTTCTAACACACGCTGTTTCAGGCCAGTAGAGGACGATCGCTGACCCTTCACCAGATTCATCAACAGTGAGATTTCATTTATAAATATGCTGACGAAGTGATAAAATCAATTAGATATTATCCGTGTGCTGGAATGAACTGTCACTTTGCAAAAATATCTTTATAGAAAAATGGCAGATAAAAGTTATACATCTAGACAAATGATCCTCACGGTCATTACACTGCAAAAACAAAATCTCACTGTTTCCAGCACAAATATCCAAACATTATTAATTCAAGATACATTTACTAGAGAAGAAAAATGAGTCTGAAAATCAGTTTTTAAGGCGAGACTTTCTGAAGGGTCAGTTGATGTTTTTTAATAAGATTTGTAGTTATAACATTGTTCTTTTTTCATACTGAATGATGTGGATGTATTATAGTGACGGTCAGTGTTCATCTGTTTCAATCCTGAAACACGAACCACAAGGAGAATTTAATGGAAAATAAAATGTCCTGCTTTATTCTGACATTGGCGTCATTTTAAATATCCAGCCGCACTTGTTTGAGATGTTTAAATGGTCAAATTATTTTTTTTGTATCTTCATATCTATTGTTTTACAGTGTCTGTCGAACACAACTGTATATTAAGCTCCACATTTATCAATTTCACACAGACATCGTCCAGGAAAATCTGGATTCATTGTTTATTCATTACATTCTTCAGCAAAGACAATAAACCTGAAACTTGAACATGATTGTGTCTCGAATGGAGGTCGACTCTAAATATGCATCTGCTAAAGGAAATATTGGTACATGAAAGACTAAAAAGTTTAGATTTTTGTTTTCAGTCTGTAGATGAGCAAAAAAATTACTTTGCAATAAATACTCTGATACTCCATATATATTGAAGGGGACATATCATGACAATCTGACTTTTTCCGTGTTTAAGTGCTATAATCGGGTCCCCGGTGCATCTACCAACCCAGAAAACATGAAAAAAGACAACCCAGTACCTTTGTTTTGGCAAGCCGAAACAAGCCGCTCAGATTTCGCTCCCGTAGTGACGTAAGAAGGGATCTTATTATAATATTACCGCCCCTTAATCTGCATGTTTCCACCCACTGCGCCGCCATTTTGTTTTTGCAAGCGATGTACCAGTTCTAACGCCATGGCAAAAGTTCATGCTAACTGTTCTGTTGTTGGCTGGACAGACGAGCTCTGAACACTATTTAGAGTCTCGTTAGCTTGGATAGCCTGAAGTTGACCCTGACAAGATCGATTGCTAAAAAAGGAGCGTTTCTGTCCGAGTGAAAAATATTAGACCATTCACAGCATTTGATAGCAATCATAAACGTTAGCCTGGTGTGTATGATTCTGTTTGGCAAACAGGTACGCTATGTATAGTGGGCGTCCATACGGGTTTTGCACAAAAGATTAACATGACGACACATGCTAGTGGATGAGTTGAATCAACTCCACAGCAACTACATAAATTTATCCACTAACCATTCAGAAACGTTTAAAAGTTGTAACTTCTTCCTGAGTCTCTCCATCAGTGTCGACTCCGGTTTGAACAATGTAAGGCTGAACACCGTTACTGACAATCCTCATTTTGCTGCGTGAGATTCTCCAGCTTTGTTGTTGTTGAGCGACCGAAGCGTGAGCTGTTAAAGCTCCGCCCTCTTCTGGAAAGGGGGCCGGGAGCAGCAGCTCATTTGCATTTAAAGGGACACACACAAAATGGCGTGTTTTTGCTCACACCCAAACAGGAGCAAATTTGACAAGCTATAATAAATGATCTGTGGGGGATTTTGAGCTGAAACTTCACAGACACATTCTGGAGACACCAGAGACTTATATTACATCTTGTGAAAGGGGCATTATAGGTCCGCTTTAATATACAGTGATTGGTATATTGAAAATTGTTACATTTTTGTTCTTTCTATGCATCAATATGCAATATATAGTCATAAACAGCAATATATCTATAGATATATTTACAAAAATACTTTAACTCTCACCATTGACAGAATTTTCCGGCTATCCATGTTTTTACTGTTATACAGTAGGGGGCGCTATTTGATTCACAGAAATGAATCAGTTATAAAAGCATCTAAATGAGTCTGATACAGTCTTTACAAAACTTAATGGACAAATAAAAATCACTGCAATAATCAAGATTAATTTTATTTTACCAGAAAAACCATAGATATATACTGTATTTTTAATCCTTAATATTTCACTCAACAGTTCAAAGGTCAGGTTAAACATACGCAGAGCAGACTGACATCATCTTTCACTCAGAAGCCGAAGATCTGCTGATCTGAATTCACTGCGGTACTAAAGCACAAGTTTGAGGAACATGACAAATAAAAGACACACAAAACGTTTATTTTTCCTGTTTATTTCTTCAATGTCGTCTAGTATGAGACAGTAAAGTGAAGACGTCAGTGAACATTTGTGTGGATAAATGCTGTTCAGAGAGAAAGTACATTAATAATATAATTAATAAATGATAATTACAGTAATAAAACAGTCTGCATTTGTATTGTTAGGAACAGAGAAGAAGAACAAATGTACATGGGAAGGAAGGAGGCACCCGTGTCGCTCGGCCGACCGTTGACATCATCAGCACTAACTCACCGTGAAGGGTTAAAATGACATTTACACTTTCAATCGTTTTAGTAAAACTAAATGGAGTTTGGGGGAAGACAACCGCTGCGGTGACATCAGATTCGCCCTCAACCGTCCCAATAAACCAGTTCATGCGCTCCGACATCATCCCTCGACAGGAAACAGCATGTGAACCAAAACAAACAGATGGAGTCGCCGGCCGTCTGTCGGGATGATGATGATGATGATGCTGCTGCGTCAACAGAAAGACTCTTTCCCATCAGGCCGTGCGATCGCTCGTTTAGGAACCGTTCGTCAGGCAGTCAAACGCATCAGATCCCCCTCCGCCCGCCGCCGCCTACAGGATGAACTTGCCGAGGAAGAATCCGATGAAGATGGCTGCTATGACGACCAGGAGCGAGGGGAGCGAGCTGGCGGTGGACTCTCGTCCAATCAGAGAGCTGGAGTTGGTCGTTGCGTGTTCGCTGCGCTGGAACTTTCTCAGTCTCAAGCCCTCGTCCTGATGAACACAAACAAAACAGCGTCAGTTCATCTGCCAAAGAGATGCATCATGGGATCAGGCCTGTCAAACTTCAGTACACAGAAAAAATCCCATGTGGCTTTGATTCAATCTGAACTGATTCACTGAAATTAATCACACCTGTCAGCTCTTAGACTATAAAATCCTCTCATAGGAACTAGTCAGACAGTGAGGAAACAGTCAATGTTGCGTCAGCTGACTGACCTTCAGCTGGCGATTCTCCTCGTTCAGCTTGCTGACCTCCGTCTGCAACCGTTTGCACTCCTCCAGAACCTTCTTCCTCTCCGAGTCGTCCAGGGCGGCGCTGACGGGTTTCTGTGCCAGCGGCCCGTCCACTTTAGAGGAGTTGAGCACGGCCGCGGATTTAGCAGCAGCGTCGACGTCGTTCTGGAGAACGGGAACATGAGCCGATGAAGCAGGTCAACTAGAGACTCTGAGCAAACTTACACAAGAGACGAACAACAACAAACTAAACATCACGAGATCTCAGACTTGAACTCACCCTGTGTTCAACTGTGTTTTGTCCTTAAAGAATCTCATTTAAGAGTTTAATTTATAGACCTGTGATTATTTATAAATGTGTGTGAGATTATATATAAATATGACTGAAGTAAAAATAATTATTATTTTTAAAAAATATTAACGTTTTTTTAAAATTTAAAAATACGATATTTCACTGCAAAATAAAAATCTACTAATCTACTAAAATATAATTATTATTATTATTATTATTATTACTACTAAATACTAAAGTTAAATTTGTTTTTTAAATTATAAAAAAAAAAAAACATTTAAATCTAGCACTTATGGAAATATAATAATAAAATTATAGTTATTATTAAAAATAAAGTTTTTAAAAATAAGTAATATAATATTTCACAGTAAAAAAAAAAAAAAAAAAAAAAAAAATCTAGTAAAATAATATAATACTACTACAAATACTACTAATAATAATTTCAACAGTAATGCCTGAATACATGACGATTAAGATATTTTAAAAATCTGATTTCTAGACCTGGAAAAGTCATGTCATCTTTTATAAATATGTGTTATACTATTATATAGAAATATGACTATAAAGTAATAATATTTTCTATTATTTTATTACTAAATATTAAAATATTAAAAGAAACAAAACAAGAAATAATACGATTTCAAATTTTAAATCTAGTATTTAAAAAAATAATATAATAGAATTTTTATTTTATAGTACTACTATTATGGATTTCTTAATTCCTTCATTTTCAAACATTAAACCATAAAGATTTTTTTTTTTGGTGGAAAACAGCAAAAATCCCTTAAAACAGTCGGTTTATAAGACAAAAGATTACGAGCCACTGAAACAACTGAATCTACATCTGATCTGTTAAATGTGACTCTAAGGCATGAAGATGTTCCTGAAGAAGCACAACTACAGGATCTGTGAATACTGGAACTACTGAACATCTCCAGACACCAATGGAAATCTGTCACCGCCTTACTGAGAGAACAGCCAATGAGGGCCTTGATGACATCACACCGCTGACAGGGTGCGGAAGGGCTCAAAAGGGCATTTGCATTGTGGGTAAAAACAGAAGAGATCGACATGTTTCCATGGCATCATAACTCCATTTACGGCCACGTGATCTGGGGAAAATCTAATAAAAATCTAGGTTTGCTAGATAAATTATTATTAGTACTACTACTAAATAAAAAATATAAGAATTACTAAAACTAAATAACAAATATTACTATTGAAATATTTTACTGTAAAATTACAATACTAGTATTTATGGTGTTGTAATTCATTTTCAAATGTTGAAAACCCTAACCATTATTATTATTATTATTACTAAATAAAAATATTTAAAAAATAATTTTTACAGTAAAATTACAATACTAATATTTATGGTTGTTTTCATTTTCCAAATGTTGAAAACCCTACCCCTAAACGTTGATATTATTAGTATATAAAAATAACTCTTATAAAAAAAGAAATATTACTATTGTATTGCTTAAATATTACTACAATATTACTATTGTAATATTTCACTGTAAAATAAAAAAAAAATAGAGTATTTAACACAAATAATATAATAATTTTATTTTACATTACAATTGTAAAATTACAATACTAATATTTATGGTTGACATAATTTATTTTTCAAATGTTGAAGACCCTAAATAACATTATTATCAGTACTAAATAAAACTATAAAAATTACTAAAAAAAAAAAAGAATATTACTATTGTAATATTTCACTGTAAAAAAAAAAAAATTGAGTATTTAAGAAAAATAATTTTATTTACTTTATTTTAAATATTTATGGTTGTTTTAAATCATTTTTAAACCATCCAACTTTTATTTTGACAGAAAACCTTAATGGGATAGTTCACCCAAAAATGAAAATTTGCTTTTAATTTTACGTCATTTACATCAGGCTGTGGATTACATGATAATGTTCAGTTTGTTGCACAGACCGATCGTTTCTCTGTATGTGTTTTTTTGACTCAAAGTGACAGTAGCCATCGACTCACGGTTTCAGCTACACATCTTCTTTTAAAGAACTCACCTGCGTCTCAGATGGCCTGAGGGCGAGTACATGAACAGCACATTTTCATTTTCACTGTGACTCAAACTCATGATCATGTGGACATTTACTGTGAACAGAGGCGGATCTGGAGCTGATCACATGTTAGGGTGTGTTCACACTTGTCATGTTTGGTTGGATTAAAACGATCCTGGTGCGATTGCTCCGTTAGTGCGGTTCATTTGAGCGTGTGTGAACGCTGCCATCTGAACCCTGGTGCACACGTTCAAATGAACCGCACTAACAGAGCACAGACCGCTGAAGAGATGGGTCTCGGTCTGAATCTGGTGCGGTGATGATATATGAACGCAACACGGACCAAAGACATGTAAACAAACCAAAAACAGGAAGATGAGACCCTAAAAATGACAGAATCCTCACGCATATCAGTTTTTCTCATCATAGTCGTGAGTTTGGCCATCACAGGCATCAGACGCGCGTCTCCTCACAGCAGATCGTGTGTGTGTGTGACGAGGGATTCCCGCCGCTGTTTTGACTCCTTTACACATTTTATAAGCTCTTCATGAGTTCCCAGCTGGCCAAAATACCATCATATGCAGACGCACACACACAACACGAGCATTTACCTCAGCACACAGCACTGTTTTGGATGTTCAGTAAGTTCAGTCTCAAAATAGGCGATACGTCATAAAATCCGACCAATCAGGTTGTGAACGTGTCCCTGTGCCTGTAGGTTCGGTATCTTTTGGTTCGGTGATAAATGTGCCAATCTGAATAATTGGACCAGAACTAAATGTTCTTCTTTTATTTTTTTTGGTCCAGACCAAACGAACCGGACTACAAGTGTGAACGCACCCTAAATGAACAGCGCTGACCCTGCTGACCTTTGACCTACCCTACTGAAGACTCTCTGCTCTGAACATGCGTTCTGTCTGCTCTGACCCTCACAGGCCTTGACCTCTGACCCTGCAGTCCTGACTCCCTGGACGTCGTTCCGGTTTCTAGTGCCGCCTGCGGTGGGAGGGCGCATGGAGAGAGGGGTGCAGAACTTTGTCCAAGGCAAAGTCGGAGCGGTACGAATCCAGTGGGATACGTTCCTGGCCTTAGAGTGCTGGGACGCAGCAGCAGAGGCGTGAGGGAAGAAACAGGAAGTGGTGTGTGTGTGTGTGTGTTAGGGCTGCACAATTTAAGGTAAACAATGTAGTTGTGATTGCAATTTAATTAAAAATCTCTGGGTTTGCTGTAGTGTTTCCTGGCTAAAACCATAAAAAAAAAGTGTTACATGACACATGCTCGTGTGTAAATGAACAGAATCGCTTCACTCCGAAATATGCAGCGCATATATTTATCTCAGATTGCAATCTGCTAATCGCACTAATGCATATCTGACCTCGGCTCTATTCTGATGAATCAGTGTGTGAACTAGTTAAAGAGAGAAACTACATTAATACTTTAACACAAAACTGCTGAAGTGTTTTTACTCCAAACTGAAGAATCTCTCGTTACTGTGAAGGTGCTGTAAGTGATTTCAGGAGTTTTGCTAACTTCAGCCACTCCCACCCTTTGTCCAAAACCCCGCCCTCCAAACTCATCAGCCAGAGTTAATCAAGACTTTGAGACCTTTTCTCAGATGTGAGAATACTGTATATCCCTGCAATAAATCCTGCATCTCCAACACATTCAAGAGCAAAACTGGCTTAAAATGCAAGTTTAAAATGTTTTATTCAAGACCAATTTCAATACATGTGAGGCAGAGGCTGACTGATATGATGATGTGTTTAAAGAAAATATATAAACAGATTATTGTGTCTATATAACTAGTACAATTTATATATTGAACGTGTTAAATAATGTTAATTATAAACAAGCCCAAAACATGATTGAGTTGCATTTATTTCATTCATGATATCATGAATTTTTAAAATTGAATTTTTGTGATATTCCAAAAAAAAAGGTTCAGAGTCAAGCTCTTTCTGCTAATAAAACAATTATAATTTGATCACATCAAGACATTAAATGGTGTAACGGTGGATTTAATTTGTATGTTTTTTAGAATTTAATTTTTAAGTTTGATATTCCAGGAAAGAAAAAAAAATCACTTACAGCACCTTAAAACAAGTGTGAATGTTGTGAGTCGAGCTCTTTCTGTTAGTAAAACACGGTTAAAACTCAATTTACAGCAGCAGTAACAGGGTGGAGTAAATCCAGACGCTCTCGTTCACTTCCTGTTCGTCTCTGTACTCACCACTTTATCGTTTTCAGACGGCAGCTCAAACACGCATCTGAGTTTGGAATCCATGAGCTCATCTGGTTTTGCGTCTTTCCACTGAAACACATGAATAAAACAGGCAATTCATCATCAGACACAACCACTAACAGCTGCCACACACACACACAGACACACAACTCTCACACACACACACACACACGAACACACACACAACTCACACACACTTAAGTTTAATGTCGTGTGGCTCATATTATCTGTTTTCTTAAGTTTTGCTCATGGTCACCAAGAAACAGATGAATTTGCACCAAAATACCCTAGAGTTTAATTGGACACAAACTGTTACATGCATTTTCACCTCATTTGCACCATTATATGGCTAGTTGCATTATTTTCCCTGTTGTCTGTGACCCAATCAAACATGTCGATGGCTGTATTACAGACACTTCCTATCTTAGACAGGACAGGACTCTTAGGATGATTTTGTAAAACACACCAGCGAACAACCGCTGCATTATGAACTGGACTATTAATTCATGTCAGGCTAAAACAACTGAAGCTAAAGGGTGTTTGCTGCCATCTGCTGGTGTGAACATGCAGTTACAGCACAGAACAGCAGCTCCACACACACACACACACACACACACACACACACACACTCACCAAGGCTTCTGTGTCTGTGAGGGTTGCAGGGGCGAAGATGGTCTGTACCATGAACTTGTGTTTACTTTTCTCATTGGGGTCGTAATCAAACGGCTGCAGCATAACTGTGACAAAGACAAATATGAACACAAACTGAACAGAAGAAGAGGCTTTTCTACACACTTGTGTAATGCATACAGTCTAATCTGCACATAATTAAAACTAAACAGTATATTATTTTGCAGAAGAAACAGTGAATATCCTAAATATGACAACAGTAAGAGATCACATGACTGACTTTCTTCTGTGGAACAAATGAAGAAATTTTGTTTTCTGTGCAATCATAATGAATGGTGAATAAAAGCAGACTTGTATTCTGTATTTCAATGTCAGAAACAGACACGTGTAAGCTAATATTCACTGCCGTATTCATGAGTTTATAAGAGAAGCACCAATATCTGATTCATGAACGAATCATTCTTTGAATCTGATCTGTTCAATCACTGGTGGAAACTGATTCTGAATGAATCGTTCACTGAAGTTTAACTCACTGAATCGATGATGGTGAATAACAGTTTAGATGTGTGTCTGTTCTCACACACATCTTGGAATATAAACCATGAGTCACATGTACTGTTATGATGCTTCTGTGTCACTTTTTGAAGCTTGAGACTGACCAGCACATTAAAATTTTCTGTTTTTGTTTTTACAGAGAAAAAACAGTCACAGGTTTGAAACAACACGTTGAGAGACTAAATGATAGAAGGGTGAATCGACAAATAAATCAAAATGTCAAAATCTAATCAAAATCTATATTCTAGTGATGCACCAAAATTATATTTTTACTAAAATCAAAATTTAAGTTTTCATTAAGCCAAAAATGTAAAATGAACATAAGGCAGTTAGCATGATTCTACTCCAATTCCTTGTTAAAATATGAACATTTAAAATCAATCAACATTGAATGTGTTAACCAGTGTTATTTCAGTATCACTGAGTTACTATTATAGTTTTTATTAATATTTTGAATCAGTTTTCAATTTTTATATCTTCCATTTTCATTTTATTTTTTAAGTTTGTTATGTTTTTATATTTTTAATAGTTATATATAAATAAAGTTTTGCTTGTATTAATTGTGTCTTTTTTCCTCTGATTCTTTCTCTCAAGATGATTCGATTACACCCTACGACATCATTTACGGTCACAAAAAATTTTCTGCCATTTTGAATTTTCTGAAAAACCTAGTTTTCCGAACTCGTCCTAGATGTCCCTTTCACCAAAATTGTCTCAGATCATCTTCGGATCATGCTGGCAAAAAGTTATTAAAAGTTTTTTGATAAACCCGATCGTTGTCGAATAGTGAGCAGATGAAGAGATGGCCAAACTGGACGCGAAGCAACGCTTTAGCGTATTGAGACGAAAATTGAAACGTCATCACAAGCATGATTTGAGGCTACATGCAGCGTTTCGGCACAGCGCCACCTACTGGTCAGGGAAAATGGCTCTTTTTGCTTATAACTTCAGAATGGTTTGCCCAAAAATCATAAAACTTTCTCTTTTAATTCAGTGCAGCATTTTTTTATGGTTCTAGTTTTAGTTAACTATAATAACCCTGTCCAAAATGTGCCATCGGAGAAGCCTCCATTTTAGCCAATGATTTCGGCCCAAACCATTTCGGAAGAAAACGAACGTTCTTTTGTGGCTGAAGACTGCGGGTCACGTGTTCTAACCTGAGATGGTGAGCGTGGCTCCGGGCTCGATGATCCCGCTGTTGGGCCGTACGCAGTATCTGCGCGGCGCTGTGGTCTTCACTTTGAAACATACTTTCCTGTCTGACGGATTCTTTAGCTTCAGGTTAGCAGTGACGACATCTGTGAAAGGACCTGAGAAGAAGAGGAGAACATCATGAGCGTTCACACACAATATATGACACAAGTGCTCCTAAAAAGAAATGGCAGTGTGGTGAAAACAGAGATGCCGACACGTCAAACCGAAGAGCAGAAGAGACTCGAACACACAAACACTCCACTGTGCTTCAACCTCACAGACGGACGACTTTATTGAATCATGTAATTGCTCAATTACCATAAAATCACAATTTACTGCCATTTCAAGCAGCACCATTTTTAAGGTCATTTAAAGAGAGCATCAGTCACTGACCGTCACACCACAAACTCCCACAGTCCACCAGGAAAATGCAACGCATGGCCTGCAGAGCAGCAAGCAGATACTATCATAGTTTTTATTAATATAAAAAATGCTTATGTTTTAGTTTAGCTGAGTGATGTCATTGTGGCAAATGCATCTTTTATATTTATATCAATCAAGAACACCGTTTAATTACAGCAGTCTGTGGTGCTCCTGCTCTACACCATCTCCTGATTTACTTCAGAGCTGGTTTTACAATCCCGTCTGCGTCACTGCGTTCAGATGCCGGAGAAACCTTCTTCTGTGCGAAAACATATATTAGAAGCGTATGATCCATAAATGTGGCAAACATGGAGGCTCAGTAAATGATGTTAAAGATGGCATGTGTGCTTGAAGTGCACTAAAGTACAAAGACACAACAGAGACAGTGTCACAGCGTTAGCTGAAGAAATGACATTACCGTCAGTCTGACGACACGTTTAACTCAACCTCTGTCTGTGAAATACTACTGCTCAAATAATACAATTATCAAGATATTTTAGGAGTACAGTCACAAATCTGACAAAAGTTTGGACACATTTGACTGAATAAAAAACGCTGAAAATTATTATTATTATTAAATTTATATATTATTATTACTATTAACATTAATATCATTAATATAATGAAATAACTTGAATTAAAATATTAGCAATTTAATTAACTATATTTTATTTTTAAAAATCAATATTATATTAACATTATATTTTAAAATAAAAATATATTATAATAATATATTTAAATTAAGCTCTTAAGGTAAAAGAATATATGATTATTATAATCAATAATTATATTTTTTAAATATATTACAATTATAATTGACATTAATGATTAATATCTTAAATTAAATATATTAGTATTAATATAATTATTAATTATATTTTAATTAGTGTTTTTTTATTACTGTCAAATGATTAATCGCGATTAATTGCATCCAAAATAAAGGTTTATGTTTCCATAATATATGTGTGTGTACTGTTTATGTATATATAAATACACACACGCATGTGTATATTTAACAAAAATATATTATATTTATATATAAAATATTATTTGTGTATAATATAAATTCTATATAAAATACATATACAAATATACGTGTAAATATTTATTAAATACATGTGTGTATTTATATATACATAATATACACACATTATGTAAACACAAACTTAAATTATCTTAATGTACGTGAATACATTATTATTGTAATTAACATTAATTTATTAGTTAATATCTTAAAATAATTTAAATAAAATATATTACTATAGTTAATAAATATATTTTATTATCTTAATATTGAATATAACTAACATTATTCAAACAAACTAAATTAAAATGCTATAAAAAACATACAAAAAAGTTTTAAACTGAAATAATTTTTTCCTTCAATACATTTTTAATTGAAACTTCTGGAATCACAACATGAATTGCGGTTATTCAATATTCAAAGGCCCCGTACATAATATGATATTAACAGAACATTATACACCGCTGGTTTTTCATGAAGTTGCTTGATGAATGTCTGGAATCTAGATTGGAGTCAAATATAAAGATCATTTAGTCTAGCGGTTAACAGATCTATCACCAACACCGATATAACCGTACGATATTTGCTCATTTTTAAATCTCAACATCGGCAGACAAGTCTGTTTGGCTGATAAGGACTTTTATTTTGACAGCGCAGAAGCTTCCATTCTTCCATTCATTTACAGTCTTTATTTTAACCGTTCTGTGACTGTCTACTAATTTAAAGTCAAACGCTAAAAAACGTTTTTCTTCTATTGTCTGCATTCAGCAAATATGCATTTTAAACAAGTCTTTGTATCTAATAAACATTTAATGCTACAAACCCAAGCGAATCCACATCTTCTTGTGTGCATAGCCTGCATAAAATGTGTGAACGTGTTATTTTTAAATTAATAGTGCGATTTCATGCAAGCTTTCATATGATTGAAAGCTTTCATAAGCTTCACATTGGCCATCAGAATTCAGATGGAAATGCTGGTGTATATGCCAATATCAGGACAATTAGGTACAACAAGCATCTCTCCTCACAATCAAATCCCGCTTCAGCTCTTCCGATGGTCTTTTGGATCAGATAAACGGAGATGATGTGCAATTAGCCTTCAAAACTCAGGATCTTATGACTGAGCATGTCACATATTAGTGGATTAGAGGAGTCCTGCAGGATCAAGAGAAGGAATGGGTTTATTTTTGTAAACACGGTCCAGAGCACCAGATGCTCGACCTTGAAAATTAGCTTCTGCTGAACTTGTGAGAACAAGGATTGTTGTGTGCAACATGAGAACGAAATAAACTCACATCAGATAACATTAGAGAGCATCGGAGGGAATCATATGAGCTTCCAGCTATATGAGAGGGATGAGAGAGAAATCTAATCAGCAGGAAAAACGGCGTGACTTCAGGTCAAACGTATGAACATTCACGTATCACACTGAACTGATTTCTTTCTGATGCCAGATTTGAGTTCTTCTGCTGTACAGTACAGCCGTTTCAGCTCAACTACGGTCATGACGGAGCAACAGTTTGCTAAGTGAGTTAATTAAGAGGTCATGACTTGAACATTAAACCTGAACACATCTGTCCTTAAGGCACACTACAGGACACTACAGATAAAATCAGTGTTTTTCATGCAATGGTCAATTTTGCTTCCTTAACATGTCTTCTTTCAGACTAGTGGAAAGAAAACATCCAAAATACATAAACATATAAACACTAATGTTTACACCAGTGATTAAAATAGAGTAAATCAATCTAAGTCTTTATGAGGGAGTCGTTGAATCATTCATTTAAGAGATTTATTCAACAATGCTGATTCATCCAGTAATGAAACAACCCTGCGTCCCAATGTGCATACACACGCAATAAGCATGTCCCAAAGCATAGTATGTTGAAAAGAGTATGCCAAAAGTCCCTGGATGGTCTACTATTTCCTGTAGATTTTCGAAGTGTGGATCCGCGCACACAATAAAGGCTAATATTGCCCGCAACCCACTGCGCTTTGGAGGACTCAGTTCAGAACTACAAACACGGGTGAAAAGCATTTAAAAAAACCTACAAAACATGGCGGATATGCGCGACCGACAGCGAGAGGTTTGAATGACTATCAGTTTAACCTGATAAAAAATATTTATTTAAACGAGCAATATGTAAGATTTTCTGTCTGCTAGAGGCCTATTCAAAACAAAGGCGTAGCTTGATGACGCCAAGTTTGAGCGTAGAATCTTGGGACATGTGGTCTTCACCTCACAGCCGGTGGAAATAATCAGGATAGGACTCGGGAAGAAATCATGTTCATGGATGAGATTATTAACGTTACTGTAGTATGAAGCAGAGCAGGAGCGAGTGTTGTGGGAGCTGAACGAGTCCGCTGGAGCGATTGCGCAACACACGCCTCACGAGCAGCGGGACTTTTATTATGACAGTCGCCGGCGCCGCTTCCGCTTTTCGGGTCATGAGTATGAGGTAACACAGCTCTGTTTATCATATTAGATACATTTGAGTGTGTTGAAAATGATGTTATAACGTTACTCTGTGCGTTCGCTCGGCGGCTGCTGTGAGACACTGTTACACACTGCAGTAAGATAGATCGATTTTAGATTATCATATTAAATGTTGGATGGCTTGTGTTGATAAATGGCATGCAATTCATTTTAAAATGTATTGTATGATGGAGAAAATTCTGTATTACTGTTAGTAAAGATAAAGCTGCGTCTGATTATGCTATGTTAGCTACTTCACAAAATAGTGTTTTTCTCTGAGGCACGGTAAAGCATGGTACTCGCAAAAAAAAAAAATCAAGAAAATTAGATTTAAACAATAAGACTAAACGTGTTGAGCTATATAACAACAATTAGTTTTCTGTCTATAAATATATCAAAACAGTTGTTCTCTTGTCTATTAAAACATGTAATATATTAAAGCGTCTTTGGTGTTTCCATGGTTTCTACAAAATAAACCGGAAACCGAGGGTAACGCGGATATGACGCAATTGACAGGCGACTCCTCACACGTCCCGGAGCCTTGGTTAAATTTGCAATTTTCTCACGATTTACAAATAGTTGCAAACATTTGGGATGTTGTAAGTACTCAAGTGAACAAATATTTTACTGCAAAATTCTTATATATTGCACCTTTAATGTTATCCGTGTTATATTTCATCTGCAATAACAATGTGGACTTTTATAAAGATCCGATTGGCCATTAACTTTTAAACGCATTAATATGAGGAGAGTTCATATTAATGAAAGACCCGCGACTGCAGATCACTGTGTTACTGCATTTCTCTCCGACACGGTAGGAAATGAAATTAAATGAAATGTGGAGGATTTAAGATGATTGACAGGTCAGTTTACGGTGACAGGATGCGACAGTAAGCGACAGAGAGCAAAGACACAATTGTATGACGTGATAGTATGTCCCAAAGCTTGTCTACTCTTTTGCTACACACTCAAAACAATGTACTTTTTGTTCACAAAAAAAAAAAAAGTACATACTTTTAGGGCACAGTAGACCAATTGGAATGCAGCACAAGTCTTTCTGAGCAAGTCATTGAATCATTCGTTCACAAATGCGGATTCATCCAGTAATAAAGCGAGTTAAGTATTAGGCTTGTTCGAGATGCATCAGCACTGCGCAGATTGTTTGGTGTATGACATCAAAGTACCGCATCAGCCTCTTATGAGTGAGTCATTGAATCATTCATTCAAGAGATTTGTTAAAAAACACGGATTCATCCAGTAATGAAACAAGTGGAGAATTGTGATCTCGTGATTTTAAACAAAAAATCGTGATTCTTATTTTATATAGAATCGTGCAGCTCTACTATCTATATTCTGAAGGTTTGTTTATATATCATTCGTCTAATTTATACAACATTTTATTCCTAAAAACATGGTGAAAATGTATTTTTTTCTGGCTGTTGACAGCATTTTCTGATTAATATTCAAAATCCCCTCTAATATGTCAACAAAATCTAACAGTTTTATGAACCTGGCTTTATCCACTGTTCACATTTCTAGAAAGGTATGCAAATGCATATTATTTAATTAGATAATGCCTCATTTGCATTTTTAAACATAACATTTCAGAAAACCTGCAATACAAAACAATTGTCTTAATGTGGTGTGATTAATCAACTGAGGAATGTATGTTAGTTGATATTAGTTTACATGATGCACTTGGGAAAGGTCAGTTTCTACTGTAAATGTCCATTTCAAGCCAACAACCTGCAGGAGCATCACTTCAGCTGCCAACACATGATTTCTGCACTGAATAATCTACAAACCTGATTGAGATAAACAGATATTTACTGCATATGGCTCTCTCTAACAGAGACGCCAACCTGTGACTGCTGAATGGAGCATCAAGAAAATGTAATTGTAAAATTTTGCCTCAAAAAACATCTGCATCATGTGAACGCAAAAGACTTCTCTTACATAAATCAAAGAGACGAGGTGAAAGAAAGTTCACTGCTAAAGTCAGTCAGACATTTTCCATTTCATGGTTTGGACAACGCCATTACACACGTCACTTACTACAGAATAAAGGGGCGGGGCCTGGTTGAGTTAGTTAGTAGTGTGTTGAAACTGGTGGTTGCGGTAAGGGGCGGGACATTTCCCAAACACCAATCACAACACACTGCTGAAGTCAGTGTAGACAGCATCAGTCATTATAATGAGTCTGATTTGCTTTTGACGCCACGCTCACATCCAGTGCAGGCACATGTCAACCGTTAAGAGACTGAACGCCAGTGGGCGGGGCCTATGGTGCGATGATGTATAACTATTGGTTGAAGCACTGGAGACAGTCATATGCAAATATATTTGCCCGTGTGACGTCACAGATCCCACAATATCAAAACAAACCATTTTTGGAGCTTGATTAAATAAATGATTTGTTTATAATGAGGGAAAACTGTGAAACTTGCGGGATGTTTTAATAGTACAAAGACTTCTCATGTGTCAGAAGATCAAGACATCACTCATTTAGGCCATTTACAATATAATAATTTCTGACCTCGTTTTAAACTGAATTTAAATCTGAACTGCCAATTTATGGGTTAAACTAAATCACTGTGGAGAAGGAAAGAAACAGGAGGAAGACTGAAGGTGAAACGGGAATCCCGTCAGGAGTGTGAGAAGCAGGGCAGCTGTATTTAGATCAGGGTTCCTCTTCCTGTCACCTCATTTATTTATTGGGTTACAGACCCATCCAGAACATCAACACGTCGCCCTTGCTTTCTGTAGCTGGGCAGGACAACATGAAACCACCTTTGGGATTTGACTGCTTGTTTCCACCATGGAATAAAAAATAAAAAAAGCTGATTGAAACTTTTCAATCTTGCAATAACGAGTTTATATCTTCTGTCTCAGCATCGTGAGATATAAACTCAAAATTGTTAGATTTTTTACAGGTTTTCACCATATATAGAAAGGAAACACACCACTAACCAATTAACAGGCGTTTACAGGCAAAATGACAATATTTTTGACAAAGAACAAAGAGACGTGAGGGCAGATGTGAGATCTCGTTAACAAAAACGAAAGAAAATCTACATGAATTAGAGCTGCATGATTCTAGATAAATTGAGAATCACATTTTTTTTTGTTTAAAACAGAGATGACGATTCTGAATAGATAACTAAACAAAATAACATGTAATTTACTAGAGCTTCAGACAAAATATTGATTGCTGCAGTGTATTTAAAAAACACTTCATTTAAAAAACACTTCATTTGAATCACCTGTTTATTTTTAATAGATATGAATGAATGATTCAACGACTCACTCATAGACTTCACTTGTTCATTACTGGATGAATCAGTGTTTTTGAATGAATCTCTTGAATGAATGATTCAATGGCAAATAGATTTTTTTTAACAGTCACTTGTCGCCACCTACTGGCGTAACGATGTAATTGCTCTCTCTGTATCAGCGGCAGCGCCAACGCAGATCTGAATGTTCGCTGTGGATTGTACTTGTCAAAGACAGGAGAATCACTGAAATTAAACTAAATACTAACGACTCAAAACTGAAACAATAAAAAATGAAAACACAAATGATAATAAAATAATTATTTTGTCTTTGCTGTGGTATGAAATTGGCATTAAGAATAGCGTAATTCTACAGGTGTTAACTAGTGAAATGATGAAGTCTTGATGACCCTAGACGACACGACAGCACCTCTACTGGAGCAGAGGAAGTTCAGGACACAGAGAG
This sequence comes from Ctenopharyngodon idella, assembly GCF_019924925.1. Classification (NCBI taxonomy): domain Eukaryota; kingdom Metazoa; phylum Chordata; class Actinopteri; order Cypriniformes; family Xenocyprididae; genus Ctenopharyngodon; species Ctenopharyngodon idella. The sequence goes on along the minus strand of NC_067221.1, from coordinate 42,673,012 downwards.
GAATAAATAAAGATCTGTTTCTAATCATCATCTCATGCTGCCACTTACTGTCAGGAGAACTTGTCCAAAAAACATGATTAAGATCTTGAACAGTCAATCCAGCCACACGTCACAGTCGCTTTATCTCAGGTACCATAACCCTACGAAAGCCTGAAGCTCCGGAACAGTCCGACATTTTCATGCACATTTTCGACATTTTCGTGACACTGAAGACTGGAGTAATGATGCTGAAAATTCAGCTTTGATCACAGGAATAAATTACACTTTACTATATATTCACATAGAAAACAGCTGATTTACATTGTACAATAACTTTGGTCTTTAAAGAGTGGAAGCGCACCACGTTTTATCTCGATTATTTTATTTTCATAATAATTGCAAGGCAAAATTGAAACAATTTCTATTAATCGCACAGCCGTATGCACCTTTGTACGTTTGCTGCAAAATACTCAAACATACACAAATATAAAGCAGTGACAGTGGCGTCTCTGATTGGTGGATCTCTCCTTACGTGATACATTACAAAATGAATGAATCAGGGGGTTTCAATCTTTTACATGCCATTTATGATCATTCTCATGTGAGGGACCCTAAAATCCTCAAACTTAAAAGATCCAATTTATACTGTGAAAAATAAATATTATAAATATGTGTAAAATATTATTATTTGGAAAATATTAAGTTTATTATTTTTGTTCTATTCATTGTAATACTGTAGTGTGTATTATTTATTTGTTTATTTTAATCTTTTTATTTTTAATTTAAATTGTATAACTAATTTTAATCTGTTAATTATATATTTTATTCATTTATTAATATATAATTATTATTTTAATATATTTGTTATTTATTTTATTCATTTATTAATATCAAATTTGTATTTTAATTATTTATTTTAATCTTTTTATTATTTATTTGAATCTTATTATTTATTTATACACTGTTTTTCCGCTAAACATTTAAAATATTATAATTAACATCATAAATATATATCAAATATTATTTGGAAGTATTATTTATCATTTATATTTAGGTTATTTTACGTTCTTTCTTACTCATTGAAGTACCATTATAGTACTGTGTTTATTTATTTATTTACTTATTTTAATCTAATTTATATTTATTTATTTTTGGTTTATTTACTAATTTATTTGATTATTTACTTTAATCAAATGTTTGATGATTTATTTATTTTTCTCTTTTTTATTACTTATTTATTTATATTTAGTTTATTACACTTTTTCTGTAAACATTTCCACATACTTTTTGGTTCCTGGACCCCAGTTTGAAAATTCCTGCAGTAAATCGCGTCACAGTGTGATCAGAATTACAAAACCTACAAACGGTGTAGAGTATTTCGTCCATTTAATTGAGTTTAGCATGAGCTGAAAACTCATCACAGAACACCCTACGCTGTAAAAGACTCCTGAAATATGCAGGGAAAGACATCAGGCGTATCACAGCACTGGTTACTCATTTATCCAGGACGCGCCCTCAGACAACAAACACAGAAGCAGGAGGAATCAGACTGCCCACCGTAAATACTCACAAATAAAAGTCCACCTTCATTACGTCCCACTGAACTCTTGTCTAATATCATGCAGTCAATCATGTTTATTAGGCAAGCGCTGGAGCAGATACCACGGTACATAATGGTAATAATTCATTACCAAGGTACACAAACTCACCATGGTATTATTACCACCTGCACAAAACTACTGTACAGTGATGTATCAGCTGGTAATATCATGGTACTTTGAGATATACCACGGTATTTACAGTTACTCTAATGCAAGGGTTTTCAAACTGGGGTATAAAAATAAATAAGAAAATAAATATTTAAAAAATATATATATTAAGATGAGATTAAAATAAATAGAAAGTGATTCATATAAATAAAGAAAAGTAGATTAAAATTAAATAAACAAATAAGTAGTACATTTAACAGTACATTACTATAGTGAGTTTTTATGTTTATAATCGATAGATGCATTTTAAATTTTAGGATCTAAAAAAAATTGGCAAATAAAGCACTGTGAGAGTAACATGACAAGATATGGTAAAGCTACTGTACTTTGATATATACCGTTGTAATGAAATTCATTCACTACTTCATAAGGAAGTACCATGGTACAGTCCAAAATAAACATGGCAGTACCATGATACCTGAAGTGTGAATTCACTTACAAAACGTTTTTGAAAGTACCATGTATATACTATGGTACATAGAATTCAATACCATAGCGAAGTACTACCTGATATATGTGGTACAGTCACAGTACTTTATTTTAAGGGCTTTTCTTTATTAACGCATCCACGTAAGCACCGGACCGCTGCATTTCTGCATTTTCCCCCGTAAAATGACCTGGCAGTGACAACCAACCCTGCCACACAACTCCAAACCGACACCAGGTCCATGTCGCCTCCCTGCTGACTGTGTGTTGTGAGACCGAGGCGCGCGAGCAGGAGCGTCCGCTTGTCAGTTACTCGAGCGCGGGGATCCGACGCGGCCCGCACCGCCTTCCTGCATTATGGCGTGACAAACCCGCTTACACTTCACAGAACCTACTGAATGTCAGCTTTACTCCCTTACCTTTGAATTTCAGGTCGTTTGCGGGCTCTAGGATGAGGATCTGTTCCAGTTTGGACATGTTTTGGCCGGGGAGGTGACGCTTGGTTCCGGAGGGCAGCTGACAGCAGCGCGGTCAATCCGAAACCCTTCCACTGAGTCACTCAGAGAGCGCGGCGCGGGAATGCGCAGCGCGTTCCTACGTGTACGCGCGGGGCGGTCTGTTCGCGTTTTTTTGGAAGAACCCCATCGTTTTTTTAACTAAACTCGATTTATTAGGTCCATATTGGTAAAGAAATTCAATACAAGCTGTAATTTCGGCCCCGTGGACTCTGTACCCAAAACATTATCCCAGTTAAACGTTTGGAAAGTCGAAATTATGACATAGTAAATCATAATTGAGAATAAAAGTCACAATTATGACATAAAAAGTAAAAATTATGGCATAAGTCGTCATAATTTGACTTTTTATGTAATAATTATGACACAATTACGACTTTTATGGCATCATTTCGTAATTATGATTTAAAGCATGATTTATTTTTTTAAGTTTATAGTTTTTTATAGTTGTTTGCTCTTGGCTTTGGTTTCAGTGTCAAGTGCCTGTTGTTATCTGTGTTACTCAAATACTTCACATTTCCTTCCTCTTCTACGATAACATTTTTTCTCACATGTTCTACAACAGAAGTTGTGATTAATGTCATTGCATCATACAACATACATCTATCAAAGTTTAAAAATATGACTTTAAAAGATCTGCATAATACAGACACAAAGCTAAAACATAAAGTTAAATGCCCAAAATACAGAGAAGCTACAGTAATTCTACACCAAATTCTGCGTGACAGGACTTTTATTTGCGAAGCTGCTGCTGTGCTGTACCACGTGTCGTCACGTTGCTCTTGCGTCATCACGCTGCGTCGCCTGCTGCGTGCGTACACATGTGAACAGAAGACGCTGGTAAGCTCAATATTACATACTCTTTATTAGTTATGTGCTGATCAAATTTTCTTACATGATTGTCAGTGATCTAGTGACTCGATGCTTCAATTATAAAGCGATTGTCGCTCGTATTTTTATCAAATACTTCCACGTGTTTATTGATTGTAACAAAACAGTACCATGGTAATATCCATATACCATGGTAGTTTAGTGGTATTCTTTGAAATACCATGAAAATGCATTAGTACCATGGAAAATACCGTTTAACACACTATATATCAAAGTATATGGAAGCCCAGTTTTTGCCACATTAGTAAAAGAATCATGCTTTGGTAAATCGAAATTAATTATGACACAAAAATCATAATTATGGCATAAAATGTCAAAATTTTGACTTGCTATGACTTTTATGTCATAAATATGTCTTTTTGTATGCCATAATTGACTTTTTGTTTCATAAATATGACTTAGTATGTCATATTTTCAACTTTTTGTCTCATAATTATTATTTACAAAAGCTTTTTTTTTCTTATGTGGCAGAAATGTGCTTCAATAAAGTGTCACTGTGTGTTTTTTGGACATTTATTACCATAATGATCATGTAAATATTACACAATATGAATATGGTAATTTAAATCTTGGTTTAGTATCAAAAAGATGATGTGGCAGTGCCATATTAATACCATCATAATCCGCTGTAAGGAAGACGGATGTTTCCTCGGATAATAAACGTGTATTTTTAGGTGTGAATGTGCGTGAGATCGAGGCGATGTTAGAGAAGATGGAAGCCAAAGGTCAAAGGTCTGTTAAGGGTGGACAGAAGGGTCATAAACGGCCGGTGCAGGGGAGCAGCGGTGACGGCGGGAAGAAGAAACCACGGCTGGACGGCACGACGGTCGGCTACTTCCGGCGCGTCAGTGACCGGCTGAAGGAGGGATTCACGGAGGAGGAGGAGAAAGGTGAGGCTGAAATCTGCCAGAATCGTCCTGCTGATGATCTTAAGTGACCAGTCGAGTGAATCAGGTGTGTGTGTTGTGTGTGTTCAGGTGTGTTTGTGCACAATGTGCTGTCGGAGGTGAAGGGCAAAGCAGCGCTCGTGGCCATGGATATGACCGGCAGTCTGGTTCTGGAGAAGCTGCTGCCGCTGGCCACTCCCGCTCAGGTCGCAGAAGTGTTGGCAGAGCTGGGTGGAGAGACGGGGTCAGAGTTCAGAGGCGTGGCGTGCGATCAGTGTGGAGGTCACGTGATGGAGAGCGCAGTGAGGCAGGCTCACAGGTGGACAGGTGAGATACAGTAACGCACTTACAGTGGAAGTCTGGGCCACGTGTGGCTGAAGCTGCTGGTTTTGTTTAACCAATGAGGCTCGATGTCACTCGGGCGTTTGTAAGACTGTTCTTTGTAAATCTGCATTGTGGGAAGCAATGAAGCAAGTAAACAGTGTTGACAGAGTGTGTCTCATCATCTCATGCTCTTCTAAAGAGGAGAATTCTGCGCAGGAGGAATCTGACGTCACAGAGGCCGACGAGGAGCATTGTGGGATGTTGGAGGCCCAGGTGCAGCGTCTGTGTGGAGTCGTCAGAGAGAACATCGTGCAGTTCGCCAAGGATCCGTACGGATCTCACGTGCTCCGGACGCTCGTACAGGTGCTGAGCGGCTGCTTGCCTCGAGAATCTCCCGGCGCTCAGAAAGGTCAGAATCCTCACGAGATGCTCCGTGTTTCTGCTCTCGTTTCTCAAGCGTTGCTGTGGTCAGCTTCACCCGTGTTTGAGTCGGTTCTGTTTCAGATCTTAATCTAACTAGAGCATCTGATCATTTTTATTCTGTTTAATTCAGCCAAGAAGAACAAAATATGTGAAAGTGAGATGATGGATTTTGAGATTCCCGCATCATTCTGGTGGGAGCTGAAGCATCTGGCCGACTGTCTGATGGAAAACGTCAACGGTAACGACGTTTTTCCTATTAAAACATGCGTCCCACGAGTCATTGGATTGATTTTGATGTTAATAATGCCTTGACGACAGTTTCACTAGCTATTTTCGTCCTGAACATGAGGCGAGATTAACTGTAGTCTCATTTCTGATATTTTTGTAAGCAGCCTAGCAAATGTGCACAACATTACGAGTAATTCTGTGTGAAGAATGAACGACATCAGTGAGATTTCTCCAGATAATAATTGGCTGAAATCTGATCAAAAATCTTAATATCTCACAGGCCTGTAAATTGTATAAATAAATTTGTAGTCAATTAGTTATGTGGTTATTTATTATAAATTGAATTAATTTAGTAAATTCCGTTATTTTCTGAATTTTTACTGTTTGTTTTACACTGTATCAGTTATTTTAGTATCATTAATATAGTTTTAATTAGTTTTTATTTTTAGAATTTTAGTTAAAGTTTTAGTTGTTTGTCGTTTTTATTAGTTTTTGTTTTTTAATGTCTATACAGTTTATTAATTTTATTTCAGTTTTAGTTATTTTAGTACATCAAGTCTGTTTTTAGTTTTATTAATATTTTGAATTGCCTTTTTTTCAGTTTTATTTTTCATGTTAATTTTTAGTTTAATTTTTAGTACTTTTGTTATGTGCTTTTGTCATTTTATTATTTTATTTTTATTTATTTTTTAAATATTGCTATTTGTTTAATTTCAGTTTTAGTTTTTAATTATTTCCACTTAATAATTTTATTACTTCAACTTATTTGCAAAATGGAAACATTTTTCATTTTTGTTTAGTTCAACTTTTTCAAGTAATATTTATATTTATTTTATTTCAATGAACAGAAATGTTTTAATAGTTCTAATTTTAGTTAACAGATAATCAGACCCAGGTGAAAAAAAAAGTGCAGTAAAATACACTTTATTTTAGTACACTTCCATAATGTACTCAAAGTGCTCTATTTTCATGCTCTTATTTTGTACTTAATATACTAAAAGTTCTTCTTTAGTACTTCTGAAGATAATCTTAAGAACATGTAAGTGTGCTCAACTGTGCTATTTTGAGACAGTATGAATATGAACTAAAATGTGCTTTTAACACTATCTCTGTATTTAGTTACCACTTGTAGTACACTTGAACATCTTTCATACACTTAAATATACTCATCAGACATAGAAAATAGACTTATGATGTATTTCAAATATAAGATTAATATATAATAAAGACATTTTGTATATATTTATTATATATTAATCTTATATTTGAAAGATGGGTTCAAGTGTACTACACAGTGAATATATAGAGTTTACTTGTAATTAATTCATTTGTACTGTATTTTTCAAGAAAATCCATTAAAATAGAACTTAGTAACAGTATATATAAAAATCCAGTAAAATTTTATGTAAAGCGTTCATAGCACACTTAAGTAATGTACTTATAAAACATTGTATATTTGGTTTAATTTATCTGACTACACTTAAAATCAATGTAAGTGTTAGTGCTAATTAGTGCATTTATATTAAGTGTACTTCAGTACCACAGTTGGGAAATTGTACTTATAACTAGTACATTAGTAATATATTTGTAATAAAATGAATTTCATTTAAACTACATAAAAGTCTACTAAGATTGAACTAATTTTTAAAGCATTCAAAGCACACTTTCAACAAATACACTAATAAAACTCTATTTTTATATTTTTGAGGTAGTATACTTTATTTCAATGTGCTAAAAATCTATTTAAGTAGTAGTGGTATTTCGTATACTTTTCCAAGTGCAGTGAAGTACTACTGAAGTACAAATATACTTTGAATTAGTGTATTTATAGTGTATAACTTTGACACTTTTATTTAACACCAAAATAAAGAATGTTCTACAAATGTACTTGTTCGTATTTAAGTATTTTTTGATGCACTCCAGTATAGTTTTTCAGCTGGGTGATCGAATCATGAGAACAGTGAAGATTCACAACTAGCAGAAATGTTTTAATTTTATTTCAGTTCACGTTTATTTTATTTCTAGTAACAAACGTTCTATATGGTTTTAACTGTAATAATCCTGCACTATATTTCTATATTGTCCAAATTTCTACATTAGAATTTCATTGATGTTCAGCTGCGTGTTTTTATAATGAATCTCTCTGACGTTGATTTCTTCAGTCTGCGTGTCGAATACGAGCGCCTGCGCGGCTCTTCAAACCCTGCTGACCGTGTGTCACCGGAAGAGACCCATACTCTGCAAGAAGCTCAACAAGGGCATCATGGGATACCTGACGTCACTCAGCTCGGCTCCTGGAGTCAGGTGAGGAAGATGATGGAGCGATAGGTGGATGTTGAGTGCCGAACCGTAACTCTGTCTGTTTCTGCTTCAGTCCGCTTCTGGTGTTCATGAAAGACCCGTCCGATAGTCATCTCCTCCAGACCGTCTTCAAGTTCTCCCATAAAGCTCTGCTGCGTGACGTCTACAGGAACCACCTGAGATCGCAGCTGATGCCTCTGGCTCTTCATCCCATCGCACACTTCCCCATCCAGAGCCTGATCGCAGCGTCCGCCCCCTTCAGACTGGTGCGCCTCCTTCACTAGTGCTGGTGATGCTCCACATCTTCTGTCGTTCATCATGTGACTCTTATTTCCCTCTGCTCAGTTCCTGAAGGTCTTCGACGAGTTGATGGAGGGGTTCGAGGCGATTCTCGCCGCGGGTAACCTAGGGGTCGTAGTGCAGATGGTGGAGAGCTGCGCGCAGTGGGAGGAGAGGCAGAGCGAGCTGCTGCAGCGCCTCCTGCAGGTCCGGATGAATTATGGCACTGATCTCTAACTGTAATGAACACAATTCTGGATTTAATGTGCCACATTTTGGGATATGACCCTTCATACAGTGTGTAATGGTGAATGTAAAAGCAGAAGACAGAAACGTTATCAGTGTTATTATTGTTAACTAAAACCATAAAAACATTTTGGTCTGTTAAAATGATAAACGTGCATAAAAACCAAAGAACACGTCCACTTAAAGTATTGTTTATTTGAGCATGCTATATTTTTCCTCATGAATTGTTGGCAGTAAGTAATATGCTGGTATTCCATTCTGATACTAACTTCATGTCCCATCAGGCCTTTCACTGCAGTGAACCGGCGTCGCTGCAAGTTTCCTGTCTGCCTCTCTTCCTGTCCGTCCTGGCGCATGAAGTGTACTACAACACCGAGGCAGCAGAGGGCGCCGCCGTCACACAGGTGCTGCTCAATCACTCGCTCTGAAGGCCTCAGTCTGTGTTGTGTGCAGAGCAGCTGCACCAGATACTCTGTCCCATAATGCAATGCGTATTTGACTTGACCTTCCATTTCCAGTGTGGCAAATGAACCAGAAGTAACATCAGCCACACTGACTGGATGATCAATCGATTTACATACAAAATAAACATTATTTTCAAGTCGAACTAGATGCTGCTGCACAACACTGACATCATGATATTTTGATTTTCTGTCATACATAATATTCTGATATGAAAAATAGAGGAATTTTCATCAGATGACTTGAATAGCTCTGTTTTGGGGAAAAAATATTTAGGAAGTGTATCTGCATTGAAAATAATTTTTAAAGCTTTAAAATGCTTGAGTTTGAACCGTCCTTTTATTTTTATTGAGATTATTATTAAACATATAAAGAATGTAATGCTAGTATACTGTAAAATGAGAAATATATTTAAACAGAAAAGTACAAATAATTTTATTTTATAGTAAAACTGTAAAAATACAATCTTAATTTTCAAACTTCTATTTTGTTGGTTTCCCAGCAAATCAAACGAAGCTGCACACATTTATTAATTTATTTAAATCACGGCCTTAAGATTTAATAATCGCACTAAGAAATATCGCAATATTGATTTTATTAACTATATGAATGATGTGGAAAGAAACATTAGATCAAGTGAGAGTTTGGAGTGTTTTTCATCACATACTCAACTAAGACAGAAGTGTGCAGTAAATATTTATTTATTTATTACATATTTATATATTTATTTATTTTACAGTATGATAGAATTATTGCATTATGTTTGATAATAGAGTGAGTAGTGTGCACTGAGTAGGAAACATCCTCTCTGTCATATTGACTTGTTAATTCAACAAACTGGCATTAAAATTTCAAGAAAATGCATGTCACAAACAAATAGAAACTTTTAAGGAAAGACAAAGACAAATAAAAAGCTAGAATTATCTGGTTGCATAAGTGTACACCCCCTTATGATGGAATTAACCAATCACATTCAAACTTACTGAAAAATGATAATTCTGCAGTCCTGAGTTATTATCGTTAACTGAGAAAAACTATTAAAAACATTTCTGTTCATTGAAATAAAGCTGAAATAAAATAAAATATAAGTATTAGTTGAAGCACTTAAATGATTAATTGGAAATAAATAAAAACTGATATAAAATAAATTAAACCTAAATAAAGAGAACTAATAAAATGACAAAAGCACATAACCAAATTACAAAAAATTAAGCTAAAATTAACATGAACTAAAAATATGAGCTAATTCAAAATATTAATAAAACTATAATAACATTTCAGTAATGCTGATTATCCTTATTTTAACCTTTAAAATAAGATCATTAATTAATTTTTTTTTTTACTTGGACTCCCTTTGAACAGCCACTGTTTAAAAATGCATAATAATGATTTATTTCCCAGTCGAAGCTTGATGACGCTCACTAAATTAATCACAGACTGTGTCACATGATGTTTACAGTCGGTAGTATGCAGTACGCAGGTGTCATGCTCTGTCTCTGTTGTCAGTCTTCCCAGCAGCCTCTGTCCGTATGTTATCACGGCTCTCGGCTGGTTCAGGCTCTGGCCGGCTTCAAAGACCGATCCGTGCTGATGAACAGCCTGCACGAGCTCAGCTCCGCCGACCTGCTGACCCTCGGCACCGATCCCATGGGCAGCCGCGCGCTCCAGGCGCTGGTGACGTCCGCCAGCGATAAGGGCCGAGGGAAGATCTTGAGGAAGATGCAGGTAAAGCGTCACAAACACGTCTGATTCTGTAGTGAAGAGACGCGTCTCATGAAATCTCTGTCGCAGGACATGTACGTGGAGCTGGCCTGTTCCGCGTGCGGCAGCCGTCTGCTGGAGGCCGTGTGGAGCAGCGCCACCGTCAGTCAGAGGCAGAGCATCGCAGAGAGACTCGGTGAGCAGACCTGCGTGAACACGACACGCGCTTACATCCGTTTACATTGAGTGCAGGAGACGGAAGAGTTCACTGTGAAGATCAGACAAGCTGCTCGGGGTCAGAATTACAGTCTTGAGAAAGATAAACACAGACAAGACAAAATATCAGTGTATATTATTACATTATTATAGTGTGTGAGATTTTGTGATATGAAAAAAATTATTTTCAAGTTTTCACCTGATGAGTTGGGGAAAAAATCATGAATTAATAATTTTCACCAGGTGACTTGAAATTTCACAAATTAATATTATTAATGCATAATTTTTTTAACCAGATGATTTAAAATAAAAATCATGAATTCATTTATATTAATTAATAGTTTTTCCACCTGATGTGATAAATGAATTAATATTCTTAATGTATCATTTTTGGCACCAGATGACCTGAAAAAAATAATGAATTCATATTAATTCATGAATCAATAATTTTCACTAGATGATTTGTAATAAAAAAAATCATGAATTAATTTATATTAATGAATGAATCATTTTTCACCTGATGACTTGAAAAAATTTCATAAATTTATTAATATTATTAATGTATAATTTCCCCCAGATGACTTGAATAGCTCTATTTGAAAAGAACGTCACCATAACAGTAATTTTAGTAAGTTAGGATTTTTTTTATTAAATTATAGCTTTTTATAAATAAAAACAAAAAGTGACACACTTACGTTTATTATTTCATTCAGAATGTAACAAAAGGTACATAAACGAAACTTTTACAAACATTATAAACGTGTATTTTACTTCCCGTCACAGTATTCAGAACAGGAATGAAAAAAATAAACACACACAAATGTTTCAGATGAGAACTGTGTGTTATATTGTGGAGTAAACCGCAATCTGTCAGTTAATATGAGCTCCAGACAGACTGATGTACAGTAATCACGCTACTGTCGACCGTGTCCTGACCGTGTCCTGACCGTGTTCTGTCGTTTCAGTCCCCAGTGAGAGTCGGCTCCGCTCACATCAGTTCGCACGCCACACTTGGGCCAAATTCGGTCTGACGTCGTTCCTGAAGCGCCGCGGCGACTGGCTGGAAGCGCAGACGGGAGAGTCGAAGAAGAGGAAGATGTTCAGGGATATTCTGGAGTGACGGAGTTTCATCAACTCCTGTGGATGTTTTCATCATTCCAACTGAACGACGCCATCAAAGACTCGATTTACTAATGAGGAATTTCCATTCAACCCTTGAAGATGCATTTTATAAATAAAAACATCAAAAATGTCTGACTTGATCTTCTATTATAGTGACGAATCAACCAGCAGTCTTAATTCATATCCACTGGAGAATCGATCAAACAGCTTTTTTACACACATAATAACTGTTTGTTTACGTTTATCAGAGCTGCACAATACTGGAAAAAACATTGTGATGTTTTATTTTCTCTGATATAAATTGATATAAATTGTGATATGATTTTTTTTTTTTTTTTTTTTAATCATTTTCATGTAGTTAGACTAGATCCAAGACATTTTTCATGAATCACTATAAATTAATGGCTTTTTCACCAGATGACTTGGGGAAAAAAATTATGAATTCATATATTATTATTATTATTAATATATACATGTGTATTAATATAATTAAAAATGAATTCATAATTTTTTTTTACCAGATGACTTGGAAAATAAATCATGAATTAATATAAATTAATGAATTAATTTTTCACCAGGTGACTTGAATAGCTGTATTTGAAAAAAAAAAAAAAAAAATTAAACCCCAGATCGTCGCCATAGTGATTCATTTTCATTGAATCGCCCTTCATAAATACTTCTACTCACACACACACACACACACACACACACAGAGAGTTCAGTGTAGCATGTGTTGGTGTTTGTGCGCATGACCGTTAGCATGTTCAGAACGAGGTTTTGTCCCGCTGGGTGAAGGTCAGGTGGGATGAGCAGATACGAGCACAGCTGCGATCTGCTCTATCTGTGGGAGAGACGGAGGAGGAACGGCAAACCCCGGGATCTGATGATCGGGGCGGCGTGACATTCAGCTGAGAGCGCGTGCGCGAGAGTTTGGCTCTGAACGGTCTGTGAGGTCATGTGACGCTTTAATGATGGGAAATCTTCCACTTTGGATTGAGAATAGAGTGTTTTTATAACCTATTTGAGCAAACCTTATTAATTTAATCATGATGTAAAGCAACAACACGAACAAAAGTAGGGCGGGGCTTGATTCTGTCTGTGGGGAATTGATTGGATGTTTGTGGTTTCCTATTGGTGGATCTCATGTGAGTGACAGGTTGCCCCGCCCTCGCGCCAGTAAACACAAGAGGGAGGGGAAGTTATTTTGATTGAAGATTATGAGGCACATGAATTTAAAACAATAATGATGTGCGCCGATAAATCATTTGTAGTAAACACTGCACTATTCCATTAAAAAAATAAGAATGGTCGATTTAATTTCATGGTGACTAATTAGGCCTATCATTAGTGTGTTGTTACATGAAATGCGCGTGAGGTCTGTATGGTGCCGGTCATCGGGAATGGTTTTCCCAGAGGATCGCAGTGACAGGGATTTCCCGCCCTCATTAGTGAGCCGTTGATGGAGATCGAGGCTAATGGCGAATCTGCAGCTGTGAACGCGCTCGCTAGAGTTACTCCAGCTGCTCTCCTCCACTCACTACAACTTCATTAATATTTACACAATAATATTGTACATCAGTGTGTGTGTGTGTGTGTGTGTGTGTGTGTGTGTAAAGTGTTCTTCCGTTTGTTTACTACATGAAAAGTCCTTCAGTTGCGCTCATAACAGCAAGATAACAAAACTCACTCTTTATTATTTCATCAACAATACAAGAAACTGTAAGACGATCTCGTTTTTGTTGTTTTATTTTGTGACTTTTTTCGTCTCCCTAAATAACCTGATTTATTTTTGACCTGGAATACACTGCGCTAGGCCTATTTTTAGTTTTTGTTTTGTTTTTTTAAATAAAGTTAGACTAAAAAAACTATTATATTTTAATTTAATTATTAGTAGTAGTAATAGTAGTAGTAGTTGTTGTTGTTGTATTAGTACACAATATTAATAGCCTGTAGCCTATAAATATTAGCATTATCCAAATTACTCCTTTTTTTTTTTTTTTTTTTTTAAAGAAATGTGTATCAGTATTTGACTAGCCTAGGCTAATCTGTAGCCTAAAGATTAGCCAAATGTGAACTTTCTCAAATTAGGCTATTAACTATTTATTCCTGACCTGACTATTTCACTGGAGTATTTTAAAAGTTATTTTAAACGGGTCCAAAATAAATTCTCTTCACAAGTGTCTATTTATTGGTCAGTAAAAATAAACGTTCTAACTGCACTCTAAAAATGCTGGGTTAAAAATAACCAAAGTTAGGTTAAATATGGATAAACCCAGCGAATGGGTTGTTTTAACCCAGTGATTGGGTTGCTATTTTGGGTTCATTTTAAGCCAGCTATACAATAATTTTTAAACAATAGTTGGGTTAAATACAGCTGCCCAGCAGGTTGGGCAAACATTTAACCCAACCGCTGGGTTAAAACAGCCCAATCACTGCGGGTTTGTCCATATTTAACCCAACATTTTTTAGAGTGTAACTTCTACTGTAATATCTGAAACTTTTGATAATAAGAGCTACACTTTTATGTACAGCTGAAAGAAATGTTTAATATTCAAATAAACACGTGGTGGTGGTGGTTATGGAAAAGTTCTGTGTGAGTGTGTGTGTGTGTGTGTGTGTGTGTGTGTGTGTGTGTGTGTGTGTTTGTGTGTGCGTGGCTCATATGGCATTAGAATATGTACTTTTAAGACCCTTTTGTTTTGACTTTGGGGGTTCAAGCCGTAACTAGCGGGGTCAGGTGACCCTCCAGCCCTCCGTAATTCACACTCTGCTTTCGTCTTCTCAGATTTCGGAGAACCAGACTGAGTACTTCAGTGTTTTCTTCCTGGTTACGGGCCGGAGCGAGAGCTTTAATGCATCTCTCAACCCAACATCTGGCCGGACTCCTTATCTGCGTGTGAGGCGTTTCATATCTGTATTATGAGAACATGTAGAACAGACAGCTGTCCAATCAGAGATCAGCTCAAATCAGTCGTACAAACACCCACAAACCCTCTGAAGGACACGAGGAGCAACACTACAGCAGATATACATGCAAAACAACAATTAACAATTAATGTGTGTGTGTGTGTGTGTGTGCAGTAATGGCCAAAAGTAATGTCCGGTCTAAGAAAACTTGACATTGTCAATATAGAACCTTTGTGGCATAAACTGGGTGAGGAGCCCTAGATCTCTCTACAGAGAGTCGGTCCATGAACACAGAAACGGAGGGAGGGTGTAAAAGCATCCATGCGTCCATTAAGCCGTCTGCATCCGAAGGCCGTTTCCTGCTGGTCGTGTTCTCGACACACACTTGAGCGCTCCGTGGCTGATGCGCTTCACTCACAGGAAGCCTGATATCGCGTATATATTCTCTCGCTCGCGTCTGTGTTCACAGCTACAATGGAAGGATGCCAGTGTTATTCCAGCCCGGCACGCCTCCACGCTCCTGTTGGATGAGGCTGATGACTGACGGCTGGAAGTTCATTTATGGGCCTCTGTGTTTCATTCAGGCTTTCATTAATCAGCCTCTCGGAGAAGTCGGATATTATCCTCCAATTACATAGCTGGATACACTTGGAGTCTGAAAATCCCACATTTATCCCTAAAATTTATCTGGCACACAGAGACATTCTTTCAAGGGTGTTTTGTGTTCTAACTGACGTTTTCCAACAATTGTAAACTTCTGGCAGCAAAACTCACTATAATGCGGCCAAAAGTTCACAGAAGTTGAACCTCCATAATGCCATGACTTTGCTGGGTGTTTTCTTGCTGGCTCAAGTCAAGAAGGTTTTTAGCCTTTTGTTTTATTATTTTATTTTCTATTTTATTATTTTATTTTACTTTAAATTTTATTTTAGTCTATTATTTTATTTTCTATTTTATTATTTTATTTTACTTTAAATTTTATTTTAGTCTATTATTATTTTATTTTCTATTATTTTATTGTCTATTTTTATTTTATTATTTTGTTTATTTTATTCTACTTTTTAATTTTATTTAGTCTAATTTTCTTCTTTTTTTCTTCTTTTTTTTCTTTTTTTACATTTCATTTCATTGCATTCGTTCTTTGCATTTTTGGCCTTAGGTTTTTATTTTATTATTTTATTTTCTAATTTTATTTATTTTATTATTTTATTCTACTTTTTAATTTTATGTTCTATTTCTATTTTTATTTTGTTATTTTATTCTATTATTATTTTATTTTCTATTATTATTTTATTTTATTTTATTATTTTGTCCTACTTTTAATTTATTCTATTTTTATTTTATTCCGTTATTATTGTATTTTCTATTTTATTTTATTATTTTATTTTTTTATACTTTTTAATTTTATTTAATTTAATTTTATTTTATTTCATTTTTCTATATTATTTGATCCATTTGTCCTTTTTGTCCTTTGCATTTTTTAGTGTTTTCTAGACTAAATTGGTGTAAAATTAACAATTTTCACTCAGTAATCACGATTATATTAAAAAGAAATGGCAAGCAAACAACACATTGAATTAAACGTGAAATTTTGAAGTAGAAAGACTGAAATGATGTTTTCTTGTAAAAAGTTTTATTTACGACTTCAAGAAATCATTATTTACGTTGTAGTTTGGTTTCCATCGGCCTAATATAAGGTGTTTTATTTTATTTTGTTCCCTCGCTGCCCTCGTGTCTCTGTGATCTTCTTTTTTCTTTGGGAGTTTTTCAGCTGTTTTGTTTTGAAAATAAAGCGTCTGATCAGTTATTACAGATGACTGATGTCTGAACTTTAATACTCAGTGTCAGAGGTTCGATCACATCACTAGAGATAATCGACTTCATATACCATTTAGGGAATATTAAACTAATGCACTGTAACCGTCTGCCCCACGTTTACACATAAAAGTCCTTACATCAGCGTCCCGTAATGAAAACGCCATGGCGCCCACCTGAAGCTGAATATTCCCTCACTTTTGCCGAATCAAAACACCAGTATAGACTTTCATCCCAGGAATTACATCCTCGCTGACCTCATCACGTGAAGGAGCGAGAGGAGGATTTTACCATGAGCCTTTGTGTTCTCTGAACCGGACGGAAATTTGATTAGTAACCTTGGGAACATGACAAAGAGGTCACAATAGTCCTCATCATCAGATATGATGGCTAAACGTGTATCATAGATAAGGCACGTGGTGGCTCATAACAAACCCATCAGAGTCGCCTCACATTCTTCTCATTTTTACATATTTTCCTGGCAGATCGGCAAGGTCACAGTTTCACAATTCATAGACTGCTTTAAATCACTTTCTGTACTTTTGATGTTGCATATGATTTTGGGGTTAATTTGGTAGAAATATTATATGAAATCTATGACGTTCGTCCTCTTGCAGCTCATTTTGCATGAGCAGGTCAAAGGTCATTCGTTCAATTCTCAGGTAACATGCATTTATAAAAAAAAAAAAAAAAAAAAGCTTTAAACCAGTGTTTCTCAACTACTGGGTAATAACAACAACAACAACAAAAACTAGCCTAACTAACAGTTAAATGATTTACTGATGCGAGACTTTTATTTTGAAAGACGTGCGCGAACGCTGTCGACTGTTCTGTCAGACGCGGTTTCAGTAAAGATTGCCTGAGAGAAAAACGCGTCCTGATCCAGTATCTGCGGTCATATCATTAGATGTTGTCAGGCTATATGTCAGTGTCATTATTATAACTTTATTTTCATAACTTAATAGGAAATAAAAAGTCTCTCACCTCAGAAAAACGAACTTTCCCGTCCTGACAGACTGTGCTCGAATGCGCGCGCTGTATAAAGATCAAGTGAAATTACGAGCATTTAACGTCGTAGTAGTTACGTTGTCAATTATTAAATCATGAAATTAATAATAAATTACGTAAATACGTCGCGTGTTAGCTGAGAATGATTCGATTGCAGGTATGATGTTCATTCTATTTATCAGGAGCAGTTTACATGTTTTATTAACAGTTCATGTTGGTATTGTGTATTTAATATGGTAACTGTAGTGTCCTTTACCCAAAATACCACTTTTTCACTTTGTGTTATTATCTGTATTTTTGATGACTGTGGTGGCTCATACCAAATTAATAATTTTATTTTATTATGAATAACTAACATGAATGGGGGTTGGATATAAATTGTTTACCTTTTGTTAGTGATATTCTTACAATTTATGTGTGTGTTAAGAAAAGTGGGACGGTACTTTTGGTAAATTTGCTTGATTTCAGTTCTTAAACATTTGGGGTCACGGCTTAATGACGATGGAAAAATGTGGGTCCCATGGCCAATGGGTAATATGGTTTTTGTTTGATTTGATGGAAGTATTACACAAAATCTGTGATGTTTTTTTACTAATTTTTACACAATTACATTTAGAGCATGAGCAACAGCAAGATCACAGGTTTTGTATGATTAATACTTTATACTTTAATCTCTCCTTTAAATGTTGTGTTTTTTGGCCTTGATTTGGTAGAAATATTACATGAAATCTGTGATGTTCGTCCTCGTGATGCTCATCTTGCATGAGCAGGTCAAAGGTCATGCGTTTGATTTCCAGGTAACATTATAAAAATAAACAGTTATCTTAATGTTGCATATGTTTTGGGCTTGATTTGCTAGAAATATCTGTGATTTTTACCTCAGTTTTACACATTTTCCTTGCAGATCTTGGGATGAGCAGCAGATTCAGCAAAGATTGATTTAAACAGTTATCTGTCCTTTAGATGTCGAATGTGTTTTTGGGCCTAATTTGGTAGAAATATTACCCGTGACGCTCACCCTCTTGTTTTTGTCTTGCAGCTCATGTGACACGAGTAGGTCAAAGGTCACCCGTTCGATTCCCAGGTAACATGCAAGTATAAAAATACAGAGCTTAAATGCATTGCAAATCAGCTAAATTTAAGTCATTTTGTGTTTTTATTAAGCCGTGCCTGCGATGAACGTTTGCAGTGTGAGCGATTGACAATTAAAGAGTTGAAAAGTCGTGCTCGGATCGCTCCGTAATGTGATAAAGCCCCGGAATAAGAGGAAACAGCTCCGCAGACGCCAATGTGTTGACATCTGTGACGAGGCTTTTGATGACGCCGTCCGTAATCGGAATGTGCATTGAGGAAAAAAATAAAACAATGCACGGATCATTTGGGTCCTTCTGAGCTCCAGCTTGAGTCTATTATTGATGTCATCTTGATCCAATTTGATGAATTTCAGAGGGTTCGCCCAGAGAAAGGGCCCATCCGGAGCAAACCGGGGTCACTTTCCTCAGGATTTCACCCTCTCCTGAGTGAACAAGTTAACAGAGCTGGCTGATGTACATTTATTTTTGTGCGAACATCCATCTAGATGTGCTGAGCGTATCTCTTTTAAGTTGACCTTCATGCAACTTTTCCCTTTGTGCGATTGCGAATGAACGCCAAGTCTTCAGAAACTCATCGGAGACTAAACAAGAAGCAGGTTGTACCAGAACTCGCTCGCTGATAAATCTAAAGCAACGGCGCAAATGCGTCTCCTGAGATCTCAGGGAAGCGTGATTCACTCCTGTGGATGGGTTGGGTTGCATAATAAACTGGTTGCCAATTTGTTTTCTAAATTAAAATCCGTTGGTCGACCCGAGACCCTGTCCCAATTCTTTAAATCTAATTGACTTTCTTTGGCCCATTTCCTCATTTAAAGCAGGCGCTTTGATCCTCCCGCGCCGCGCTGAGGTAATGCCGCGATCGCTGCCATGTTGCGTTGGACGACGACGAGCGTCAGGACAGGGGAAGTGAGGTTGTGCCCTCCGATCGCCACGGGCCGTTTAGAGCCGCGTCTCTCAGTCAGCTTCATCGAGTCTGGCAGGACTGAACTTTCTGCCCCTTCATGTGAGGTGAAGAGGTCAAAGTGCAGCATGCTTACGGACGCAACAGGGATATTTTTGCCATAAAACACATTTGAAGAGAACATCAGAGAGAAGAAGGCGAGTTAATCTTTTTGCTCTCTGATATTTTGCCATAAACTCTCACCGATAAGACGAGCGTTCTCTATTGCGACTCTAAACGTAAAGCGGTTTAAAGCTCAATGAATGTAACGTCAGTACGCCTAGCTTTAGAGATGCAGATTTTTATAAATGTCTGTCAATAAATCAATTATTTTATTTTAAACCGTTATCTCTCAGTCGAACATCAGACCTCATGTGTACTGTTCGTGTCAATACATACAGTAAAAAAAAAATCACTGGATTATTTATTTATTTGAGAATTTACAATCAGTGTTTGGAAAGTTTTGAAGTATGTGCTTAAGACTTTTGCACAGCGCTGTATTTATGTGTGTGATGTATAATGTAATATAATGTAATATACAGTAGTCAACATTTGAAGTGGATCAAAAAAGTTCATCAAAGTTGTCCTAAGAAGAAGGTTTTAGGATGAACTTTGATGAAAGGTTTTGATCACTGTAGTTTGACTACTGTAGTATAATGTTATATAATCTATAATATAATATAATGTAATATAGTATATATTTTTTAAAGAAATTAATACTTTTATTCATCAAGGACACATTAAATTGATCAAAACTGACAGTAAAGACATTAAGTTTCTATTTCAAATAAATGCTGTTCTTTTGAACTTTCTATTCATCAAAGAATCCTGAAAAATAAAATGTATCACAATATGAACTGTTTTCAACATTGATAATAATCATAAATGTTTCTTGAGCAGCAAATCATCATATTAGAATGATTTGTGAAGGATCATGTGACACTGAAGACTGGAGTAATGATGCTGAAAATTCAGCTTTGATCACAGGAATAAATTACACTTTACTATATATTCACATAGAAAACAGCTGATTTACATTGAAATAATATTTCACTGTTTTTACTGTATTTTTGATCAAATAAATGAAGCTTTGATGAGCAGAAGAGACTCTTTCAGAAACATTAATAAACCTGCTCTGTAGTGTAAATAGACATTATAGACGATCTGTTCGATATGTATTTCTGTCCTAAAGGTGTTTGATCATTTCTGATTTTAACAGCACATGTTTTAATCACTAAACGTTTTCAAAAGACGTGTTTTCAATATTTTGTTGGCTAAACAATCAATTTTCATAAGGTTGGTCAGTCCGTCTCTGATCAGCACATTGTTTTGCAGAGAAGCACTCTTTCACACTCTTTGTCTGAATTGATTAATTAATTAATTTGACACTGATTAGTGGTAACAGACGAGTCAGGCTTCTACAGTCCAGCTACATTTAGTCAGTTTTCAGATAAACGTGCTCCGAGTTAAAGAGTGTGACAGTAATCCTGGGATTGAGTCTTAAACAGGGAAACATTGACAGGACGCGATAGAGCCAGACGCTCAGAGCTGAGCATCAAGAGCGGCAAAAACCAGGAAACAAGTGTTTTTACAAGCTTTTCCGCATTTCAAATACAATAGCTGTCATCAGCCGGCACTTTCAATAAGAGTTTCATCTGGAAAAGGGCCAGATCGTTCACAGGAAGTCACATTACGACAAGCGTTTAGAACTCTAAATAGAGTTCTGCTAAATATAATAATAACTTGATCATTTATAATGTGTGTGTCAGTCAGCTTTACTTTATATAAACGATTCTGAACCTTTTTCTCATTCTTAATTGTTTCAGAGACATGTGGAATGTTCGTTTGTCAAACCACTGGACTGATTAAATCAAATTAAAATTATATAATATTTTATATAATAATATAGTATATAAATAAATATTATATAATAATATAAATTATATAATAACATAAATGTGTGTGTGTATATATACCTCACTTTTTGTCATTTTGTTGTTTTTTTTGTCATTTTTATAAGTTTTGTTGTTAAAATATGTATGTAGCTTTTATTAATTTCATTTCAGTTTTAGTTACTTTAGTTCATCAAAGCTAAAACAAATGAAAATAACAAATTTTGCTAAAATAAAAAGTTTAAATTTAGTTTATATTTTATTTTATTTCAGTTGTTTATTTAATTTTAAACAACAAGAATGTTTTATAGTTTTAGTTTTTCAGTATTATATATTGAACTCCATTATCCTTCACAAGTAAGTCAGTCCCACAATAATTCTGACTGTTTGCATGTACTTATTAATTTATTCCATATATTATTACATTCAGATGATCAACTAAAATGGTTCTTTTCACCCCGTCAGATTCAGAGCACAAACGAGCTCCAATTAAAGTGACAGTGGAAACAGAAGCATCAGCTCACACTTACCGATGAATTCCTTCCTCTGGCTTTTCAGCACCTGCTGCTGGGAGTCACTGGAGTGTGTGTGTGTGTGTGTGTGTGTGTGTGTGTGTGTGTGTGTGTGTGTGTGTGTGTGTGTGTGTGTGTGTGTGTGAATGAGGGGCAGCACCTGGGTGGGCCGCGAGCCGCAGCTGCTGTGAACTCACACACCAGATCTTTACATTTACATTTAATCTACTTAAACCCTGTTATGAAAACACATGCGTACAGTGACTCACTCTAACTAAATGTTATCGACTTTACTAATTAACCCATAAACGGAGCGATTAATCGTGCTGCTCACATTCACCGCTGGTGTTAAAGTGCACTTATTTCTGATCGTCCCGCTTACAAAAAGCTCAGTATCGAATGAAATACTGTATATCTCTAATCAACAGTTGGTTATTTCAATAGTCCACTTCAGACATTCTACTAACTTTGCAACTACATTTCTTTGTCGACTAGCAGTTATTAGGTTGGTAGAATAAGCTGACATGTACTTACAAAGTCACTTATAGTTAGTAAAATTTCTATAGTGGACTGTTGAAATAAAGTGTAAAGTTATTGTTAACTAAAAATAAAACCATAAAAAAGATTTTTGTTACTTGAAACAAATTAAATGTTGAAATTGAAGTAGTGAAATAACTACAACTAAAACAAAAAAATTAAAAACTTTTTCTCGTGGAGATGAAAGCTGTCCCACATTATCAGTATGATGGAGTTGTCGATGGAGCGCTCGCTTTATATTGTTCTGTTTTACTGCATATGATTAATAAACGTGCAGATTTCAGGCTAAAGCTCGACACTTTGTTTGTTTACCTGTGTGCAGGTCACGTGTTTCTCCGTTCACAGAAGATGCTCCGCATTAACTCAGTCTCTGCAGTGCTGCTTGTTTAGGTTACAAAAACGTTCATTTGGGACGCTTATGAAGTCTGACGTGTTTTTGTGTTTCACAGCGAGGTGTTGCACTGTTTACATGCGTGGAGCGTCTCAAACTGCTTCTCTGCATGTGAGTCTGAGTCGATTATAACGTTCATCTGGGAAAACAACGTGTGCCGTTTCTCCAGATTTGTACCTGGTGTGTTTTAGTGGTTACTCTATTCAAACAGTTTTGATTCTTGATTGTTTCTGCTTGATGTTCTGGAGTATTTTTGAAGTGTTTCATACTTGTTCACCTCTCAAAATAGCTGCTTATCTTCTGGAGATCTGCGCAGTCGATGGGGGAAGCCCGAGATGCCCACCTCAGAATCCAGACAAATCTGCCATCTGGAAGTCTGTCACGAATACCAGCATGTGTGGACAGAGTTCAGGCACTGAACCCAGCAGTTCACACCCACCTCGAGCCCTTATCGCCAGCATCACATCCTCCGCCTCAGATAGGGAGCACGAGAGGTGGGCTCGCTTTTGTTCATTCATTCGCTCGCTTTAATTGATTCGTACTCGACCCTCTAACTCAGTTGCACACGGCCAGGCCGCGTTCCGACTTGTGTTGTGATGATGATGAGTGTGGGGGAATTTTCTCAGTTCACAGAAAGGCTGAATGTTGTCGTCTCGCTGTCTGCTGACTACATAGGCAGCACCCTTCTCAGGCAGCGCAGAAAACACATACGAGTCTCCAAACTGCCTTTTAGCTGTCGTTTTAGGGTTTTTTTTTTATATTTTTAATTTTCATGTTAATTTTAGTTATTGTTTTTTTAAATACTGCTATTTATGTTTAATTTATTAATAGTTTTAGTAAGTTTTAGTTTTTATTTATTTGCAGTTAATGATTTTAGTGCTTCGACTTTATTGCCAAGGCAGCATTTGTAATTTTTGTTTAGCTTACTTTTTTCATCTAATATTTATATTTTATTTTATTTCAGCTTTATTTCGGTTATCATAAATGTTTTTAAAACGTTTAGTTTTAGTTAATGATAATTCCCCCAAAAAATGCAAAACTTTAATTAACTAAATTAACATTAACTAAAACTAAGACCACAAAAAAACATTACTTGAAAAAATAAACATTAACTGAAATAAAATAAAATATATAAAAAATTATTTAATAAAATAAATGATAACTAATCTTTGTTTAGTTTAAATTGAAGTACTAAAATAATGAAAACTGTCATTTTTGTTTGGTTTTTTAACTAATATTTATATTTTTTTGATTTCAGCTTTATTTCAATTAACAGAAATGTTTTTAATACTTTAATGCAAAAAAATACAAAAAAGCAAATATATATATATTTTTTTTTTTATATATATATATATATATATAGCCAGGGTTATTATCATTAACTAAAACTAAAACCATAAAAATTTTTACTTGAAACAAAATAAATGTTGACTGAAATAAAATAAAATAAAATAAATTATTTCAGTTAAAAAAGTAGTTAAACTACTTAAACAATGAAAACTAATAATTAAAAAATAATAAAAACTATATAGACATTTAAAAAAACTAATAAAAATGACAAAAACAACAACATTGCTAAAACTAACTAAAATTTAAACTGAAAATCCAAGTATTAACAAAAACTATAATAGTATATGAACGATATATATTTAATGATTTTTTACTTGTTGTTTATCATCTAATATTTCCTCCTCATCCATCTTGGTTTCATTTTCTAAAAATGTGTTGTTGCAGTGCATTCTGGGATTGCATTCTCTCCGAAGAACACATGCAGTAGCTCTCGGCCAAAAGTAAGGCTTCAGCGTTAAATTTACACATCATACAATCTTGAGCCAACAGGCAATAATCTAACAGCCACTCAGAACAGCCTAGCAACCGCATAGCAACCCAAAGCACAGTGGACTGAGAAACTGTTCTGACTGTCGCTGTCGTTTCTGACTGTGTTTCTGATCCAGTGTTTGAAGGCCTAAGCCTGCAGTCAGTTAATCGACACCAGCGGGCCTCTGACAGAGATAGTGTGGCTCATTTCTCCTGGAGCTGGGCAGGTTCGGACAGGCCTGTAGACGAGGGTTTACTGGGTCCATCAGCGGGAGACATTCCTCTGGTTATCTGCTCTGAGCGGGAGATTTATCTCTGCTCATCTCGCTGTGTCTTTAGCCTCTTTCTCTAAGTCTGTCTGAGTCTCTCCTCAGTGTTTTCCCTCTATTTATCGCTGCTTACAAAGGCAATCGTGATTATTACAGTTGCTCCTAATCGCTGTTTAAAAATGGCTGCATTAAAGAGCTCCTATTCTGTTCTTCTTCATCTGTCGTCAGTGTGTAATGTTGCTGTTTGAGCATGAAAAAGCTCATTATTATTCTTCTCTATATCAGTGTCAGTGTTTCTGAAACGCCTCCATCTTGAGTTTTCTTCACAATATTCCTCATTTAAATAATTCATACGCAGAATAAAGGGGCGGGGCCTGGTTGAGTTAGTTTGAAGTGTGTTGAAACTGGCGGTTCTGGTAAGGGGCGGGACATTTCCCACAACACACTGCTCCAGCCGACCAATCAGAGCACATTGTGCTTTTCAGAAGGAGGGGCTTCATAGAGACAGGAACTAAACAGCCCCACCCTACATTTGTTCTTGTTCCAGAAGCTGTTTCACTCGGATTTACGGCACAATAGAGAGGAAAAGACTAGGGCAACTTCCCTTTCATACCGACTTTAAGGATGTAGAATTACAATTAATTAAAATTCAAAGAAATCCATATTACTGCTATAAGACAAAGGTTTGATGAAGGATTTATAGGCCCTGCAAACCAACAGTTCATAAATTCATTCTTAATTTATCCTTCTTTATATTTAACAAGTTTAGAATTGACTGGAATCTGTTGAATTTCTCTGAATTGTTATTCAAATCCGATTCAAATTTTTAATAAACATTCAGTTCAAATTCCAAATCATGAATTGAAATGCAGCCAGTTGTTAAATTCTGAATTTTGCTTTAACCACCAACTATTTTGGAATTTGATCCACATTTTTATTGTCCATCAGAGCTGTTTGGACAAAACTATGTTTATGTTTCGCTTCCTTTGAAACAAAGAACGCCACGTGTTTTACAGTAATATTTACCGGCTTCTCAGTAACTATCAGAGGCGAGCGATCTCTCCGCGTTATCATCAATCTGAGGAGAGTCTGTGAGTGAGAGATTCACACTGATGTCTGAAGATCCTGGAACCACAATCATGCAGTATTATTCATCTGAAAGGAATATATACACCCAAAAAAATGTGTCATCATTTACTCACTCTTACATCGTTCCAAACTAAGACTTTTGTTCATCTTTGAAACACAGTCTACGCAACTACCACTTTGTTGCTTGACAATTGATGACAATTTTTTCATTTTTGGGAGAATTAACACTTTAACTGGACTGAAGCAGTTTATTTGAATATCCATACCTCATTTTTTAGAAAAATAATGTGAGTATCAAATATGATCATGAGGCTTTTTTATTTGTTCATCTCTCAGTCATCATTGTATTGCATTATATGTTGTAAAACTACAGAGATTTGATCATAAAACTACGCATTTAAATATCATCTTACTAAGACATAATATTGGCAGATATTGATATTTATATGCATTTTATGTCAGTATCCACTATACTGTTATAAGATCTCATTGATTTGCACTACAAGCATCAGAATTACATCATATTAATATCAGCATCTGCAGCAAATTGCATATCAGTTTGGGCCTCTGAATAGAATTGTTTTTTATTATTATTTTTTATTCAAAAAAAGTCTGAGACCGGATGTGAGACTACCATGACATTACTGTGTGTTTTGTCAGCAGACATGAAGCTGTCGTTCTGTACGTCTGTCTGTTCTTCTCTTTGACACCTAAAGCCCCTGCCGTTCACCC
This sequence comes from Ctenopharyngodon idella, assembly GCF_019924925.1. Taxonomy (NCBI): domain Eukaryota; kingdom Metazoa; phylum Chordata; class Actinopteri; order Cypriniformes; family Xenocyprididae; genus Ctenopharyngodon; species Ctenopharyngodon idella. Next base: position 42,646,239 of record NC_067221.1, on the reverse strand, counting down.
TCATCTGTGCGCGGCGCACCGGTGTCACAGGAACGGTTCTGCTGAGCTGTTTTCAACAATACGGCTGCACACCTGCAGGTCGAGGGTCCGGGGTCAAGACTGAGCGTGGGGAGGAGCACATCTCTGAGCTCCTCACAGGTGCGGGCCGCTATTGAGACGCGCCTCACCTGTCACTCACCTGCCGCCTTTGATTTGAGCGAGCGCTTCCAACGCTTCCTGTGCCGGCTTAACATTCCAGCGCGAGGCCTCGCATGAGCGAAACGTTAAAAGGCAAACGCGCGCTCGAGGGCAGCGAGACTGTCAGCGTCTGGCTTGATGCAGTGATGCCGTAACTCTCTGGAGATTAGCGGCGGTTTGGGTAATGGTTATGCTGAGTGCTGCTGCTTCACTTGTGTTGTGTTTCTGTGGGTTTGTGTGCAAAACTCTGTGACTCGTCCCGCACTGCTTGTGTTCCAGACATCAAGCCACCTTTATTTCTACCACACACAAGACAATAATGTTATTATTCACATCAAACGTGCTGCGTAACGCGAGAATGAACCTCATTGGTTCTCGCTGAAGCTCAAACGCGCTGCGTAATACGAGAATGAACCTCATTGGTTCTCGCTGAAGCTCAAACGTGCTGCGTAACACGAGAATGAACCTCATTGGTTCTCGCTGAAGCTCAAACGTGCTGCGTAACACGAGAATGAACCTCATTGGTTCTCGCTGAAGCTCAAACGTGCTGCGTAACACGAGAATGAACCTCATTGGTTCTCGCTGAAGCTCAAACGTGCTGCGTAACGCGAGAATGAACCTCATTGGTTCTCGTTGAAGCTCAAACGTGCTGCGTAACGCGAGAATGAACCTCATTGGTTCTCGCTGAAGCTCAAACGCGCTGCGTAACACGAGAATGAACCTCATTGGTTCTCGCTGAAGCTCAAACGTGCTGCGTAACACGAGAATGAACCTCATTGGTTCTCGCTGAAGTTTAAACGTGCTGCGTAACACGAGAATGAACCTCATTGGTTCTTGCTGAAGCTCAAACGTGCTGCGTAACGCGAGAATGAACCTCATTGGTTCTCGCTGAAGCTCAAACGTGCTGCGTAACACGAGAATGAACCTCATTGGTTCTCGCTGAAGCTCAAACGTGCTGCGTAACACGAGAATGAACCTCATTGGTTCTCGCTGAAGCTCAAACGTGCTGCGTAACACGAGAATGAACCTCATTGGTTCTCGCTGAAGCTCAAACGCGCTGCGTAACATGAGAATGAACCTCACTGGTTCTTAACAATTAGCGATACATTTGGAAATAATGTCACAATGCAAAAAATGAAATAGAATAAAAACCTGAGAAATATTCGCTGGAAACTCAAAAGTAAAACTTTTGGACACAATAATTAGTAATTAAAATAAGTATTAAAATAACATTTATGTATGACTTGACTGATCTCATTGATTTATAGGAAAAGAAAGAATTGAGACATTTTTTTTTACGAGAACTTATTTGTGATTTTTCTTTAGATTTGAATCGTAAATGCCGCTAAAGAGGACGAGATAAAGAGGAAGAGTGATCGTCAGGACTGAGTTTGATGGCGTTCAGCTGGAGTGTGTCTGAATCTCTCAGCATCTGCCCGTCAGCACCTGATAAGACTCGAGTGGGAGATGTTTTCATACAGCAGTCATCAGTGTCTGAAACACAACATGTTCCTGATACAGTCGGGTCTCAGCGTCCTGCAGAGATACAGCAGATCTTCACACTGCCGCTGCTCACTCATCATGCTTCCGTCAAGGTCAGCAGCTACAAATAAGTCTCGCTGTCACATGGGGACGTTTCACAAGGTCTATATATCAGGAAGGTTTTTAGTCAGAAGTCCAATTATTCAAACGCTTGTTTTTTTTCCAGAAAGAAACATTTGTTTATTTATTTATGTAAATTGCATTTTATGCATTTTATTTCAATTTATTTAAATGGCATTATGGCAAATGTGTAAAAAAAAACTTGATTTACATGAAAATAATGTCACAATGCAAAAAACAAATCTAAAAATAGACCTAATTTTCTTTATGCAAGATGTGATTGATTGATTGATTGTTTGAACAGAAAATGACCCTCAACCCGAAGCAATTAATTAATTAGAATTTAATTAATTATCATACAGTATATTTAATACACAAACTCACCTGTTCTGTATGTGAAAGTCTGTGAGTTAATGACTGAATCCTGTTGGTTGTCCTTCTCTGACTCTTCAGGAGATTCTCCGGGATTAATGGAGCGAAACATCACTGAAGGAAAACGAGGAGCTGATGGAGGTGCGACAGCTAATAATGCACAGCAGCTTTTGTGCTTTATTAAATGAAATCTGTTTATTCTTTTTTTTGTGTCTGTGACATCACCAGAGTGCGCTGTTTTGGGTTTCGTGTTTCATCAACACTGTACGTCATCATCTGTTTACAGATTGCTTGAAATAGCAAAACAATGACAAAAGTAGCAACAGAAGGTGTTTTTCTGTCATTCCAAACTTTACGGAGCAGTTTTTTTGTTCGTGGTGTGTTATAAATAGCTTCATACTGAAGTTTGTTGATAAAGGAGGCCGTAGGAATGATAAACATGAGTGTTGAGTCTGCTGAGGGTTGGCAATGAAGGCACGGATCTTACCTGACGACACACATTCACAGCATCAGGAATCAACCGGAATCTGTTCTTTAACAACCTCTCGTTTGATTCCATATAACTTTATAAGGTGCTGCATTGAGGTTCATAACTTGATATTCTGTTTTGATGGATTAAGATTTAAACATCTTTCCAAATGTGTGTATTCCTCTACATAAATGTAATATGTTGACCTCAAAACACCTCAGTCGTTATTACTAGCTGTCAACTAAAAATAAAGTAGCACTTGTTTTAAAGGGATAGTTCACTCTAAAATGAAAATTAAATCATCATTTACTCTAACTTGTGTTGTTCTAATGACGTACGCCCTTCTTTCTTTTTCTTTCCAATTCTTTTTCCCCTCAGAATTAGACTTTATAACTCGCAATTACGAGTTTATGTCTCACAATTCTATAAAATAAACTTGCAATTGCAAGGAAAAAAGTCAGAATTGCACATTTCACAATTCTGACTTTAATTCTCGCAATTGTGAGTTTATATCTAGTGATTCGGACATTATAACTCACAATTGCAAGAAAAAACAGAATTGTAAGATAAAAAGTTGCAATTGTCTTTTAAATTGTTTTATTCTGTGGCGGAAACAAGCTTCCATATAAAAAAAATGCTAACTGAAAAAATCTCATTTTCATTTAGTTGAACTTCATGCACTAAAGTGTGTGTGTGTGTGTGTGTGTGTGTGTGTGTGTGTGTGTGTGTGTGTGTGTGATGGAGTGTGTGTGTGTGTGTGTGTGTGTGTGATGGAGTGTGTGTGATGGAGTGTGTGTGTGTGTGTGTGTGTGTGATGGAGTGTGTGTGTGTGTGTTGGAGTGTGTGTGTGTGTGTGTGTGTGTGATGGAGTGTGTGTGATTGTGCGTGTGTGTGTGTGTGTGTGTGTGTGTGTGTGTGTGTGTGTGTGTGTGTGTGTGTGTGTGTGTGTGTGTGTGATGTGGGTTCAGACGGCCTCTTTTACCATAATCTCGTATTATCAGTTAGGTGAGACACAACACAGGTCTGTTCACACACACCGTCAGCGGCTCGTGTTCTTCTGCTGCTTGTCACGCCTGAGATGAGAACGAGAAAGAGTTTGTCTCAGTGTGCGGGAAAATGATGAATTGCCCCCAAATGTGCAGATGTGGATGGATTCTTGTCCTTTATCTTTGCTTTTGATTCATTTTCATTTTTGTTGTTTAAATCAGTGAGATATATATGTATATATTCCTGTGATCAAAGCTGAATTTTCAGCATCATAAAGTCTGACACATGTGACCACAGTTAATTCAGCATCTCACATTGTTTTGAGAGCACATTTTTACAGCACAAACCAGGGAACGTTCTTAGAATGTTATTAACAAACGTTCTTCCAATAACATTAATACAACGTTCATTCTGGTCTTTAAGAATGTTCTCGAAACATTAGCACAAGAAACAAAGGAACAAAAAAAGTATCGCTTTATTTCTAAAAACATTTAGTTGGATGTTCGTCCAACGTTCTTTAAATGTTACTACTTGTTTCAGAGAACATTCAGTAACGTTCACATAAAAACTGGATGTTCTGAGAATGTTGTTAGATTATATTTTGTGGACAGCGTCTCGTTAGGTTTGTTGTGACAGAAGTCATCACCTGAGCAACTGCTCCTCGTCTGTCACTCATTAGCGACGGCTCCCTCTTAATCTCTGCGTTTGTTTGTTTAGTTTGACACGAGGCCGAGCCGTGTCACACCCCGAGAGAGACGGACGCGAGGACGTGGAGCGGCGGACGCTTCTGTCTCTTGTTAACAACCGAGGTGTTTGTTTTCCTTACCTCTCCTTTCCTTCTTTTCTTTCTCTTCCTCCGCCTCTCCAGGAGGGATGTGTGCTGCCGGTGTGCGGCGGGCGGCGCTGGTCCAGGATCCCCGAGATCTGTGGCCTTTCTTCACATCAGACCCTTGTTTGTGTTTCCTCTGATTGAGAACACATTGGCCGGACCGGGACCGCTGGGGTCCGTCTCTCCGGGGTCGCCCGAACCCCTTCCTCTCCTGCGGCGGGTGCGGGACGCGTCCCTCTGACCCTCCTCTGACCCGCGTGCCACCGGCCGGCCCGACTGCGAACCTGGCAAACAAACGCCCAGCGCTCTCGGGTTACTGATCTACTAACACCATCAGATCCAGGATGAAGTATGGTTTATATGAAGTTTGAAGTTTGGGGTCAGTGAGAGTTTTAATCTCATCAAGGCTGCATTTATTTCAGCAAAAATAATGGAAAAATTGTGATATAGTCTAATATATCAAGTGAACAATATGAGTGTAGTGATGTGGGGTATAGGGGGCGATTTCAGACACAGCCTTACTTCGCATTTGTGTGTAAAAATGTCTGAACTTTTGGCCGTCCAATCAAATAACGAGTCAAGAAGAAGAAGATTATTTCACATGCGGTTCATTCGTAATCGTCACACTGGAAATGGAAGGTCAGGTCAAATGCATTGCATTGTGGGTACAGCACTGGTTGTGTATGGCGCATTGTGTTCAGGTCACACTGAAAGTATGCAAACTGCAAAAATAGTATGGAAGTGTGCTATTCAGATAATTTCCACGCATCTCTTTTGTCAATTTGTGTGTTTGACGGAGTAGATTTGGGAGAGCAGATGAAGTGATTCCTGCGCTGTGATTTAACTTCCTCCAGGAACATAAACAGGACGAGTCTTTGCCATCACAGCATGAAGACACGCAGACAAATCTTGTTACAACCTAAACAGCAATAAGATTAAAGGTATGGTTCCCTTAAAATGATCATTCTGTCATCGTTTACTCTCCTTCGTGTCATTCAAACCTCTCAGTTGAACATAAAAGAAGATATTTTGATAAAAGTCAGTTTTCTGTCCATACAGTGAAAGTCAGTGAGCACCGAAATACACCGCAAAAACTCTGTTCTTTCTCAGAGTTTCTGTCTTGTTTTCCAGCACAAATATCTAAACATTCTTAAATCAAGATACATTTACTGGAGAAGAGAAATGACTGAAGATATTAAGACAAAAATGAAGTGAATTTGTGTTTAAAACAAGAACAAATATCTGCCAACGGAGTCAGAAAAATAAACTTAATTCAAACAAGACTCCATTGGCAGATATTTGTTCCTAAATTCACTTCATTTTGATCAATTTTTCATAAAACAAGACTTAATATCTTCATTTATTTTGCTTCTCCAGTAAATGTATCTTGATTCAAGAATGTTTAGATATTTGTGTTGGAAAACAAGACAGAAATAATGAATAAAAAATCTTTTTTTTTGCAGTGTAACATATTTTATGTTCAACAGAAGAAAGTCAGTCAGTTTGGAAAGACATGAGGGAGAGTAAATAATGACAGAATTTTCATTTTTGAGATTTTTGCTTCTAATGTTTTACCTGAATAGAAGGATAACTCTAAAATATGATGCTCACCCATCATTCATTGTGTGTTTCTGAAATCCATCAATGACTGTGGTGAGACGCGTGAGACAGAGGAGCGCTGTACACCTGTTGACCGCCGCAGTGAGTACAGTCACACAACAGCCCGTAGCAAAGCTGTCATCATAACGTCACACTGCTAATGAGAGAGAGGCTTTGTGTGTGTGTGTGTGTGTGTGTGTGTGTGTGAGGAGCTGTATTCTTCAGCTGTTACACACACAGGGTGAAAACAAGTGTTTGTTTATTTGTGTGTTTAATTCAAAACAATTATTATTCTGTTATCGGAATTTACATAATGTTTTATTGGTGGGAAGAAATTTCAAATTTGGACACTTTAAGAAGAAAAGGTTCTGTATAGAGCGGTCTGTATTCATATATACAACCTTTTATGGCTTCCCATCAATTAATTAATTAATTTTGTTTTAATTAATTTTTCATTTTGATTAAATTTTATGACTTAAACAGCTCGTAAACATACTTTATTACTAAAAAAATATATATATAACCCAATAAACATGAAAGTATCGTGCAATCAAGACATTTCTCTTATTAATCAAGACATTATTATATACAAAGTCATTTGAAATGGATGTAATAAAGTGTTTGAGAATGAAAAAATGAAGAAAATTTTTTTTTAATTAATAACTATTCATTTTCAAATTATTTTAATATAGCATTTTTTAAAATTAATAACAAATATGACCGGAAAACAATCAAATAGTATAAAAATGAAAAAAATGGTGTAGAAATAATTTTCACTCAGAAATTGCTATTAAATTTCTTAATCAATTACAAAGAAACACTTTGAAAGACTGAAATAGTATTTTCTTGTAAAACGCAGTCTAAAGATCTTTGTTTCATTTAAGACTTCGAAAAATAATTTTTTACATTAATATTAATAATTGAACAATTAAACCTGATCCTTTTTTTAAAAATTATTTCTATGAATGCAGCGTGGGTGATTTTGTCTGCTGTAATGAATAAATCATGTGTTTCTCTGTGTCATCAGGGCTGGACTTCAGTGAAGTTCAACACCTTCACCTGCTGCTCGACAGAAACAAAAGAGCAGAGGTGAGCCAGAAATAGCCGTGCGAGAGCGTTTCCTCTTGGCCGATCAAAGGCGCATTTGTGCAGCGTTGATTCCCTGCGGCTGTGCAGAGCAGATAAGCATCAAACCGCACGGCTCACGCCACAGAGCCAGCTCTGCTGAAGACTGTTTGCTTGCCTGTTTTATTCTCTCATTTAGTTTTCCTCCAGGGTCTGCCACTTAGATCCTATCTGAGCTGGAGTAAATGGATTTGACATGATTGTTCAGCAGATATCCAGTGATGAAAGTCTGAAAGGTTTACTACAGCGCTGGCTCATTCATCCAAATGGCGACTTCCAGCGTAAATTACTAGAGTTATCAGACAACAAATGACTTGTGTTATTAATTGCATTGTGCTGTCTCAAGTTTACTTATATACAGAGAGGAAATAAAAGAAATAAATATGTGCATATTTGATAAAACAGCAGGAAACGGGGGTGGGAAAGGTCAAATAGACATCCTCGTGTAGAAACTGAAATAAAAAACGTGTAAAAATACATTTACATTCATGCATTTAGCAGACGTGATTTACAAGAGATGAACACAAGTTATTTGTCACAAAAAAATAAAGATTGCCAAAATTTTGTGTCAGCTATTAATTCGTTGATGTTAATGAGCACTGACTGATATCAGTTAGCAGTGTCAGTAATTAGTCTTAATCTTAAAGGGTTCCGTCAGGCGCTTCATGTGTAGAACCGTTGGGGTTCCATCATGGGATCATTTTACGCATTTAGTGTTAATCATTTTAATTCATTTTTAATTGTATGAATTAAACATCTCATAAACACGTTATCAGTAGGAAAAATTTAAATAACCTGATAAACATGAACTTATTATGCAATTATTTGGGACATTTCTCCTTATATATAACCTTTTTGGCATAAAAAAGGTTCCATAAAATTGAGTCAAGAACTCTAGGGTTCTATAAAGATCCTTTTTGGCATAAAGAACCCTAGAATTCATTATACTGTAGAACCTTAATGGCATAAAAGGTTCTTTAAAAAAAGATTCTTTAAAGGGTTCTTTTTTATATAATAAAAACAATCCTCAATCTGTAACACACTTTTATCTGTATTTAATCCCCTGGATTTATTGAATTATTAATCATTCATATGCACTGAGTCACAGTTTAATGAGTGCCAGTGCAGTTTAACAGATGCTTTTTCTGGGTGTAATGCATTATAATAATTTGACAGGCGGGTTGTTGGGAGAATGGCTTAGAGCTTCCCATATGCTTCCTCCGGGTGATAAGAAAGGAAAACACGGTCTCCGCTCTTAAAACAGAAACCCTGAGCACCTTCAGGAAGAGCCGAGCGGCTCTATGGGCTTTGTAATTTAAGGCAGAGGTCAATCCCTGGCTTTACAAAGTGAGGAAGCCCCTCCGCCCCACATTAATGCTCCGGCAGGTCAAGCCTCCATTAAAAAAGAGGAACATGCGCTCTTAATTGTGACGTTCTTCAGTGGTTTTGGCTGTATGGATTTTTGATTGGCTAGATGGTTCTTTATTATAAATTATAAGAGATCTAGATGTTTCACTGAAGTTCTTCAGAACAGTATTTTGGTTTCTGTGCACTCCTAAAAAAATAAAGTTTCCAAAAAGGGGTTTCGTGACAAATGCCATAGAAGGCCATTTTTGGTTCCCCAAAGAACTTTTGAGTTTGAAGTTTTTTTTTCCCTAGTGTGAAAAACATTTTAATAATCTAAAGAAGAGCCTTTTTTAATCGTAATGAGCCTTTTGTCCAATGGAAAGGTTGTACACTTTTTAAAAATAAAGGTTCCAAAAAGAGGTTTTCACAGTGATGCCATAGAAGAACCATTTTGGTTCCCCAAAGAACCTTTCTGTGATCAGTTCTTAAAAGAACAATTTTTTCTTAGTGTGAAGAACATTTTAATAATCTAAAGAACCTTTTTTTTTCACTATAAAGAACCTCGGAAAGGTTCCATAGATGTTAAAGGTTATTCATGGAACCATCAATGCTTATAAAGGACTTTTATTTTATGAGTGTGCTCTTTAAATCATCAGTACACTCAAAATAAAGGTCTTTCATTGGCATTGATGGTTCCATGAAGAACCTTTAACATCCATGGAACCTTTCTGAGGTTCTTTAGATTATTAAAATGTCACATTAAGAAACTTTTAAGAACTGTTCTCTAAATGGTTCTTCAGGGAACCAAAAATGGTTCTTCTGTGACCATTTTGGGACCTTTATTTTTAAGAGTGTTTGTTAAGAACTGGAAAACTTACAAAAAACCTCCTGTGCTTCCAGGATGTAAAGCTCTTTTTGGTTCAATTTTGAACTTTTATTTTCAGGAGTGTTTTGTTTAAGTGACTATTTTCTGTAAATTTAGTGCAGTTTTGTGAGATTAAACACTCATATTTGGGAAGATGGTTTCATAACTCCTGTATTCTCAGCAGGCCCTGAACCTGGAGCCCATTTGTTTTAAAGTGAGAAACACCTTGAACAAATTTCTCTCTACATTCAAACCGTGAGAGATGATGATGTTGTAAGTTTCTGATGTTCATCAGGTCTGCGGTGTCCCACTGACCCGGAGCTTCAGTCCATCTGCATTCTTGCACTTTGAACCATAAACATCCTCCTTTCAAAGAGCTTGGCAGGAAGTTTGGTAAGTTTTCCCTTATATGTGCTATAGTCTGTTAAAATAGAGCCTGCTGGATTGCTTCAATATAAATGTCTATATTTCACTGATGTGATGATGTTTGAGATCATCATAGTCTATAAAATAATAAAATACTGGAAAAAGTATTCATATATTAATTACACACAGTCTATTAAGCAAGTAAATTTGTTAATGTGTTTTTTAAAAATTGATTAAGGCTGTCATGTAAGTGAAAATGTAAGTAAACTAACTGCACGCAAACTCGACAGATCTCCAGCGCAGTTTCCACTAAGACACAAAACAAACGTTTCTTTCTCTGTTCAATTTCAGAGGCGTGAAGGAGCCGATAGATGCTGATGACATACAGAACACACAGCTGTTACACCTGTGAGTGTGTGTGTGTGTGTGTGTGTGTGTGTGTGTGAGAGAGAGAGAGAGAGAGAGAGAGATCAAAACCTGCAGCTATCAATGAAATATAAACACTTATATAATGATGCATAAAATAATCATTTGTACACTCTAAAAATGTTGGGTTAAAAACAAACCAAGTTGGGTTGAAAATGGACAAACCCAGCAACTGGGTTGTTTTAGCCCAGCGGTTGGGTTAAATGTTTGCCCAACCTTCTGGGTAGTTTTATTTAACTCAACTATTGTTTAAAAATTACTGTATTTCTTGCTTAAAATGAACCCAAAATATGTTGGAAATCAAAAATCATAATTAGTAGAGGCAACAATAATAATCAAAAGGTGAACATTTAATAAAAAGCAATTTAACAAATGTTATTGTTTAATTATTGTTCATTAAACATAGGCTATTAATAAATGTTAATTTATTAAACATATTCATAAATGTTAATTTCCAACATATTTTGGGTTCATCAAGAAATACGGTCATTTTTAAACAATAGTTGAGTTAAATAAAACAGGTCAAACATTTAACCCATTCGCTGGGTTTGTCCATTTTCAACCCAACTTGGGTTGTTTTTAACCCAACATTTTGAGAGTGTACAGCAAAGCTGTAGGCTATTGTGTTCTTTTTTTCTGGATTATATACAGTATTTATAAAATATACTGCTTTTTTTAAGTTAAATTGAAAAAGTTAAATGTGTTTGTAGTTAAATACTGTAGGCTGAATTAATGCATAAAATAAAAAGTGTCAAAAAGTCGAATAAATTGCCTCACTGAATTATATAAAGACCTTTAAACAAAACTTTTTTCATAGTACTGGTACGTGAGTTAAATCTAATCTAATAAATAAAATAATGTGAATATGTTTAGAGAGCAGCTCGTGTATGTGCCTGATGAAGGTGTTCTTGTGAAGCATCAGTCGGGCTGTGAGGATGAGAGAGATGAGTGACGAAAGCGGAATATGACGAGAAGATCCGCGCGAGTCTGACGACAGCAGAGTTTCGCCTTTCACGGGAGGAAAAAAAGTTTGCAGGATCTTCCAGAAGAACCTTCGAGCTTAAACGACATTGAGATCCCGAGTCCATCACAGCAAAACCCGAGAGTTACCGGAGCACGAGCTCTTGTTTCATTCACACGGACAATATTTAAGAGTTTCTGTCATCATTTATGGATCTGCGGTGACCTGATGCGTGAACAGACCATCCAGAAGAGCTAAAATCAGGTAATCAGAGATCGACAAACACTCTTAAAAATAGAGGGGTTTTTCGCAGCAATGCACTTCGGTTCCCCAAAGAACTTTGAGTGATCAGTTCAGTTTCTGAGTGTGTAGAACAGTTTAATGGTCTAAAGATGCGCTTGAATGATGAAGTTCTTCACGGAACCATCGATGCCAATTCAAGACCTTTATTTGTATCTTGACGTGTTTGTTTTGATGTTTTGTTTGCTTGTGTTTTTGAAGCGATGGCATCTTACCATAGCTTAGATGATGACGCAATGGCTTTGATGGTCCACGACACCAACGCGGTGAAGAAAGAAGAGTTCGCGAAGGACGAGCCGGTCCAGGAGCCGAGTTCGGAGAAAGCGGACCCGTCGCAGAAGCCGCCGTACTCGTACGTGGCTCTGATCGCCATGGCCATCCGAGAGAGCTCGGAGAAGAGACTGACCCTGTCCGGCATCTACCAGTACATCATCACCAAGTTCCCCTTCTACGAGAAGAACAAGAAGGGCTGGCAGAACAGCATCCGGCACAACCTGAGTCTCAACGAGTGCTTCATCAAAGTTCCCCGGGAGGGCGGCGGCGAGCGCAAGGGCAACTACTGGACCCTGGACCCGGCCTGCGAGGACATGTTCGAGAAGGGCAACTACCGGCGCCGGAGGCGCATGAAGCGGCCGTTCAGACCGCCGGCGGCTCACTTCCAGCCGGGCAAGTCTCTCTTCGGCGGCGACGGATACGGCAGCTACCTGCCCGCCCCCAAATACCTCCAGTCCGGCTTCATGAACAACAGCTGGCCGCTCGCGCAGCCTCCGCCGCCGATGAGCTACGCGTCCTGCCAGATGGGCAACGGCAACATGGGCGCCATGAACGTGAAAGGACTGTCGGCCCCGTCGTACAACCCCTACAGCCGAATGCAAGCCATGGGCCTGCCGAACATGATGAACTCGTACAGCGGGATGGGGCACCACCAGCACCAGCCGCAGCAGCAGCCCTCGCCGGTCCCGTCCAACAGCGCGGCGGCCCTGCAGTTCACCTGCTCCCGGCAGCCGGCCGAGCTCTACTCGTACTGGGACCACGAGGCCAAAAACTCCACGTTACACTCGCGGATTGACATTTGAACCGAATTCACACCTCGTTCGAGGGGAACTGTCGATCGTCCGAGGTAAACAGGGTAACTTTCGTTGCTGAAGAACAAACCGAGTCCCTAAATGTTCCGGGCTGCACGGATAAATCAGTTTTACATTTTAAATCAGTAGTTTTGATTCTATAAGTCTCGACTTCAGGATAAAACTTAAAATACTTTTCATTAAAAAAACACATGATCGAAAAATTATTTGTTTATGGACAATGAGAACATTTACAAGATTGTTTGGGACCATTGTGATTTTTACGTTTTGGATTGTCAAACCAGCACTTATTATTTTCTATTTGCTTTCAATAAACTGTTTTGATTAAAACGTCTTGGAGACACTCGATATATTCGGAGGAATCTGTAGATGTGAAAGTGTTTATTTTAAAATATACGCGCTTAAAAAACAGAGACTCGATTAACATAATTTACTGTGATATTCTCTTGGCAGAAGAATGGATTAATTATGATAATTAATCACCGTTAATGTGATCGTAAGGCCCGATAGCTGATTCAGTTCTGTTTCGATCCGGGTGTGATTAAATCAGTTCAGTGTTTACGCTGTTCTCTGTCCAAGATTTCATTTTCATAGTTCTAGTTTAAAACCGTGTTTGTTTTTGATTTAAAGAAAACGATTCGACTTGTGCGATTTATTATTTTTTTCGTTTGATATTTTTTCGTTTATTATTTTTTCGTTTGAACCATGATATTATTATATTCAGTCAAATATTTATTTAGATACATTTTATATTCAATCATGGCCTGCGTTTCATTTTCAGAAATAGGCCTGAATCAAAATTATTACGTTTGTATGAAAAGTGAAAATTAAATCATCTAAAACGGTCTAAATTGGCTTTTTAGTTCATATGCGAAAATAACATGAGGATAAAGAAATGAAACTTTTTAAAGATGGGTTTAAAAAATAATTTTAAAATATATCATGACTGTATGATCGCAGATCTCTCTTCAGTCTGTGATCGAGATTTAACGAAAGTTCGTGAGAAACTCGCCTGAGATCAAGAGAAAGTCGCTCAATCCATATTTTCTCTTCATACAATAACAACAGATGAAAATCCTGTAACGAGACTGAAGAAATCCGAACCGAACTCGAATTATAGCGCAAATAGACACAAAATAAATCATGCATGTCAAAATCTTATTGTTTATTTGCTTTTGTTACATTAAGTGTGAATCTCCTCCTGTTAAATGACACACACACAATATATATTTTATAATGTTATAATAATAATATTGAAAGCCTAAATTGTTCATCTTTGAGAATGGATATAAAACAACAAAACACTGAAACCATTTACAGTCACCCAGATAAATTAAAATGCATTAGTGCCATAAACATCATAAACATCATAAACATCATAAACCTTCACTTAGTTTCAGATCGTCCGTGAAAACCCTAACCTAAACCCTAACATCAGAGCATTATTTATATTCTGTTCTTTAAAAGCTTCTCTTCTGTGATGTTTGTATTTCACTGATTCTATTGAATTAAAAGAAACGAGCTCATCAATATTTATTCTGATTTTAAACAGAGTCTGAATTCCGCCGACAGAAGCTTTACTTCCAGAATCCGGGAATTGTGTGTAAATTGGCTCAAATCACACGTGTTTTTGTGAAATGTTTTATAATAATTTATACAAGACCTGTAAATGCCATGTGACTGACAGTAAACACGTGATGCACATGATTCCCAGTGGAATCCCACCTGACAGGGACGAAATGGAATATATTCAGCCAAATATCCTGATTTTTTATTATTCCAGCAGGATTCTTGATTATTTTCATATGGAAAGATCTGAAACTCTCACACATCTTCAGTTAATCTGATCTCATTCCAGAACTTTTCCAGAAAAAAAAAAAAAAAAATCTTCAGATCAAATATTCGTTTAGCTTTATGAACAGATGAAGACCACGAGATGGCGCTATAAGCGCATTTCTGAATGATTCTACACAATTATTTAAAATCTCTCTTTGTTTATTATAGTTAGTCAGAGAAGGTGAACTAGACATCTGTGCTCGTCTTCCTCCACTTCACGAGTTAAATCACTGAAAGTAGTTTTAGACACACAAACTGCACCTGGAATATATTTATATTATTTTTTATGTTTGTGTTTGAGTGTATAATGAAAAATATCAATGATAAAGATTCATTTGGTTTGTATTTATACAGTATTTTCAAAACATTTAAAGCATTTGATTGAACACAAGAAGTGTTTCATATGATTTATGATGGTTTATCTTTAAATCATATAATATTTATTTAGGAGAATTTCAAGCCTTACACCAGGACCATTTCTGTTATGTTTGTTTTTTTCCTCGGATTACTTGGGTTGAAAATGGACAAACAGTGATCGGGTTGTTTTAACCCAGCGGTTGGGTTAAATGTTTGACCTGCTGGGTAGTTTTATTTAACTCAACTATTGTTTAAAAATGACTATATGACTGGATTAAAATGAACCCAAAATATGTTGGAAATTAAAAATCAGACACATAATTACTAGAGACAACAATAATAATCAAAAGGTGAACATTTATTAATAATCAATTTAATACATGTTTATTGTTTAATTACTATTCATTATACTAATAAATGTTCATTTATTAAACATTTTAATAAATGTTAATTTCCAACATATTATATTATATTATATTTTGGGTTCATCAAGAAATACAGTCATTTTTAAACAATAGTTGAGTTAAATAAAATGAGCCAGCAGGTCAAACATTTAACCCAACCGCTGGGTTAAAACAACTCCATTTTCAACCCAACTTGGGTTGTTTTTAACCCAGCAGTTTTTAGAGTGTTAAAGCTAAAATCAGTCCTGAGTCAGTCACTGAGACGAAACATATAACAGATCAGTTTCCTTTCTATTATATATATATATATATATATATATACACACACTCTAAACACAATGGTGCTATATAGTACTAAAAGTGGTTCTTTGGCTCGTAATCATAGGGGAACCACTTTAAGTGCTGTATAGCACCAAATCTTGGTGCTTCAGCGGTTCTTTGGGGTGACTGAGGTGCTGTAGCGCCGCTACTGTATACAGAACCTGTTAAGCCCCTTTAAAGGTTCTTTATGAGCTTTACACTGTTGCTGTTTAGCACCATTTTTGTTGAAGAAATAAAATGCGATATGACACCTCTTATGGGTTCTACACAGCGCCAAAAGTGTTTCCACTATGATTATGAGCCAAGAACCACTTTTAGTGCTATATAGCACCCTTTTTTGTATATATATTGTTCTCTGACGTTCTGATATTGTCTTTTTGAAATATTGCATCTGTTCATCACAAAAATAACCTCTTCATTCGTCCCGTTTCAGAGTAACACTTTAATATGCACAGACTGATGTTCAGAAGCAGCATGTGTTAATGTTACAATAATTCATTAATAAATGTTACAACTGCGACTCCTCAGAAATAATGCATGAATCAAACACATTATAAACATTATATTTATTACATTATATTTCATTTACAGCATCAGATTAACCATCAGCGTCTGTTTATTAATGTGGATTATGATGCAGCTCTGAATCCAGTGAATTATTACAGAGAAACACACATTTATCCTGCATTTACAGACTTCATCCTGATCAAACAAACACTGAACAAGATTTTCTCTTTTCTGAGCCGTTTTTGGCCTGACTTCATTACAGTCTAAAGTGCTTTCAGATTGAGTTGAGATAATAACTGCTCCAGATCGGCTCATGATGACGGTGTCACTGAAGCAGAACTGCAGCGGTTCTACACAAAGAATAGAGCGGGGAAACACGTGATAAACGCAGTAAACCAGATAATTGTGCAAAATACATTTCTTTGTCACTGATGTCAAAGGTCAATCTGTCACGTGACAATCAGCATTGGTTCAGTGTGTCAATGCAATTCTGCTGTTTGATGCATTTGTGCGGCTGATGCTGAATGTCTTTGAAATATTTCACCTTTTTAATCTTTATTTTAAATGCTATGCGACTCTTTCAAATAATATCAGCTCTTAAAAACTCATGATATACACAAACTGCTGTTTAAATTTGAAAAGCTCATTACACTATTCAACTTTCCAAGCACTAGCAATACCCAAAGTTATTTTTCCTATTCAGCCTATGCTGTTAATAATTTTGCATCTTATTGGGTTGATGCTGTTCATGCAATATTAATAATTTCAGTGATTGATTTTAAGGACATTTGTGTTATTCTACTCAGTTCATGTAATAATCGGTGTCCTGTCTCGAACCGCTGCTGAAGATTATCATCCTGTCAGTCATTCTACATTGATCACAGATGATCTGCACATGTCTGTCACACGTTGCTAATGCGCACGCTCAGCGGACGGCTGTCCGTCTGTCTCTCATCTGCTCCCGCTCGGTAGATTTGCTCCAGGCGCATCTTCTCCGGGTCTGTTCCGCTCCCGCTGGGCGGGGTCTGTTTGAAAAGGGGCGGGGTCTTGGTTTTCACCACTTTGTCGAAGTACGAGAGGTCCGCTACGTATTTTCCCGTCGGCGAGAGCGACACGACGGGCGTGAACTCGTACCCCCACAGGACCTCGTCGGGCAGGTATGATGTTCGCACCTGACAGGTGGCTGATGTGGGTTCGACTGTGGAGATCATCATAATCAGCAGCTCAAAATCAGCCGGATCTGGATCTGTCCATCCTCCCCCTGATGAGAGGAAGAGCAGAGGAACAGAGATATTCTGGCATAATCTCACTGTAAACATGAACACACTGTATGCAGCGGTGAAGTCACGTGAGCCCTTCTTTAAAAGGGCCAGTTCACCAAGTGTAAGTGAACCTTCAGTGTTTGTGCAATTCCGTTTGGTGCCACTGGAGGCGCAACATACCTGTTTACTAATTACAACATTCTGTTTTATTTCAAACCCTTTTCAATTTACAGATGTCCATAGATTAAATAAGTAACTAAAATAATTAAAATCAAAATAATAAAATTTCAGTAATCCCATTCTTTTTTCAAACAATGAATTTGAATGACTCTTCAGTCACGTGATTTACTGGATTTAAAACAAACAAAAAATGTACTAACAATACAATATTTTAGAGCTTGGCATAACTAGGAGAAAATTTGTGCTGTCAAATCAATTAATCGCATCTAACATAAAAGTGTGTTTACATAATATATGTGTGTATATATTATATTTATATATATATGTGTGTGTGTCTGTGTGTATACACAAATTTTTACATATATATGTGTGTGTATGTATATACACACACACATATAATATATATATATATATGTCACTTTCCATTATAAATTACATTAATCATGTATATGATAGAATATTTTCAGTTCGAAACAACAAAATTTCATAACATTAAAGGGTTAGTTCACCCGAAAATGAAAATTCTGTCATTTATTACTCACCCTCATGTCGTTCCACACCCGTAAGACCTTCATTCATCTTCAGAACGCAAATTAAGATATTTTTGTTGAAATCCGATGGCTCAGTGAGGCCTGCATAGCCAGCAATGACATTTCCTCTCTCAAGATCCATTAATGTACTAAAAACATATTTAAATCAGTTCATGTGAGTACAGTGGTTCAATATTAATATTATAAAGCCACGAGAATACTTTTGGTGCTCCAAAAAAAACAAAATAATGACTTTTATAGTGATGGCCGATTTCAAAACACTGCTTCAGGAAGCTTCGGAGCGTTATGAATCTTTTGTGTCGAATCATGATTCGGATCGCGTGTCAAACCACCAAACTGCTGAAATCACGTGACTTTGGCGCTCCAAACCGCTGATTCGACACAAAAGATTCATAACGCTCCGAAGCTTCATGAAGCAGTGTTTTGAAATCGGCCATCACTATATAAGTCGTTACTTAGTTTTTTTTGCCGCACCAAAAATATTCTCGTGGCTTTATAATATTAATATTGAACCACTGTACTCACATGAACTGATTTAAATATGTTTTTAGTACATTAATGGATCTTGAGAGAGGAAATGTCATTGCTCCCTATTCAGGCCTCACCGAGCCATCGGATTTCATCAAAAATATCTTAATTTGTGTTCTGAAGATGAACGAAGGTCTTACGGGTGTGGAACGACATGAGGGTGAGTAATAAATGACATTATTTTCATTTTTGGGTGAACTAACCCTTTAAGTAGTTTTACTGACGGTCGTTGAACGCTTCTGTCATAAAACAGTTGTTGAAAAATGAAACGTTTAGCTACTTGCATCTTTGTCACTTAAAACTTCCTAACATGGAACAGAGCGCTGTGTAATAAACTGCAGCATCAAGAATGTCAAATATTGGGCGGGACCATTTGGAAATTTCTGTCCGTCTCAGTGTCTGTGGTGGTTACGGCCCTGCTGTGAGCTCCTGAAGCTGCTGTACACACCGTGTGTCTGATTGTGAACAGAATGGATGATCTACCCTTGTCGGCCCAGCCTCGCAGCGGACTCTCGTCATCGATCGTGTGGTAGAAGGTGAGGGGGAGGATGAGGAAGGGGCTCTCGCTGGCCGTGTCCACGCTGAAGGTCACATTCTTCTGGTCCAAACGCACCGTCTCTCCCTCCTTCGGCACACACGGCTGGAGAAGCTTCCCCGTCACCTGGAAAAATCACATTCATTACATTTGTCTGCAAAGAACTCTCAATATGACATTTCCACACACTCTTAGAAACAAAGATTTATCAGCATTGATAAAGAATCTTTGTTGTGGAAATGTCCAGATGCTCACTAGGTTTTAGAAGTGAAATACTGAGAGTTCTTTGCAGACAAATGTAAAAAGTGACATGGTTTCATGAAGAACCTTTAACCAAAAGGTTCTTCTATTGCATCAGTATGAAAACCCTCTTTTGGAATCTTTATTTTTATTTTTTAAGATGTGTGAAAGCAGTTCTAAATGGAAGATGTCATAATTCTGCTGCCTTTAGTAGAGCATTGCAGAAATGAAGGCAGACCGAGAGAAATGACATTATAAATGCAGAATTCCAACGTGTAGTTTATATTTTCACAAACAATTGCATCCACCGTGTCCATGAGCAAAGTTGGCACACTTCAAATCTCACTGATTTATATTTTCTAGATTTAATCTGTACTTTGTTCTGTGGTTGTGTGAAAAATCATTAAAGAGATCGATCATTAACTGGTGACCTTGATAAAAAGTGTTAATTCTCTCGGTTACCTGGCAGCCCAGAAGCAGACTTTTGCGCATGTTGGCAACTCGTATCATGAGACACGGTCGGCCGTCGTGATTGGCTATCACCGCGTGCTGACTGAAGCGAATCGTCTCGCCGCGTTTCTTTGGCCGAGCCACCTGAAAGAGAGAGAGAGAGAAAACATGCAGCAGG
Source organism: Ctenopharyngodon idella (assembly GCF_019924925.1). Lineage (NCBI taxonomy): Eukaryota > Metazoa > Chordata > Actinopteri > Cypriniformes > Xenocyprididae > Ctenopharyngodon > Ctenopharyngodon idella. Next base: position 42,626,380 of record NC_067221.1, on the reverse strand, counting down.
TGAACATCATGAACATATCTGGGTCATATTTCACCCCAGAATATACATATTTAAATAATAAACACATCTGGATGCACAACAATAGCGAGCGCTTCAGGGGTTAAATGTGCTTAATTGTGATGAAAAGAATGAAAATGGAAAAGTAGTGTGCAAAAGTGATGTTTGGAGGGGATGTTTGTTTTTAACTGATTAAACAATCAAAATATGAGGACAAAATGTTATACTTTTTAAATCAGAATGAAGAAAAAAAACACTAAACTTGGTTAAAGTGTTTATCTGACAATTATTTGGCAAAAAAAAGGCAAACTACAGCTACAGGTTTTATTTTACTATGCAAAAAATGCATAAAAAAACCAAAAAGCTGACAGGAAAAAGCAAACGTTGACTACAACATAATCAGTTATTAATATTTGGTTGGTTCTCTCGTGTTTTTGCATGTTTTCATAATCGTATGACAGCCCGGCCAAAAATTATATCCACACAATCTTTCACGTTTCGTTGCGTTATAAAACAATCGACTCCAAGCACAACTACGCAATAAGCTTGACAAAATCTTTAACACATTTTCTATAACATTTGAATAAAGGTTGAAGATATTAATTTTCCTAGGCCAGACATCACTTTTGGCCACAACTGTATATTACAGTAATTAATTAATTTTGCACATTTACACTGTCATTTTCCTGTTCATTACTGTGAAGCTGCTTTGAAACAATCCATATTGTATAATAAAGACTTCATTTAATTTAAGCAATAATATATATATATATATATATATATATATATGTATATATATATATATGCATAATATATATAAGCAATAATATATATATATATATATATATATGTGTTACTTTACATTTTTAAATATATTTTATTTTTCATTTTATTTTGGAGTAAAATGTGAGCTGCGTGTTTTCCATGTTCAGGTGTTTTCTCCTACAGTATCTTTTTGACTACAGGACGGCATGTTAATGGATGTGCACCTTGGCGAGGAACGTTCCGGTGATGAAGATCTCCATGGCGGTGGTGATGAGGAGCTGGATGATCAGCAGGACAATGGCAGACGGACATTCTTCGGTGATGCAGCGGTAACCGTATCCGATGGTGGTCTGAGTCTCCAGGGAGAAGAGAAAGGCCCCCGTCAGCGTTTGCATCTGCATCACACACACGCTGTGGTTTGCTGGAGGATCAAACTCTAGAGGAAGAAATGCAAAAGACAGACACAGACACAAGCATCTGGATTAAATAGGGGTTTTGGCTTTTCGTATCACAAAATAGTTGTAAAGTTGGCACAGAAGAGCTTCTGAAGTGTCAATTAGTTTTCTTTACACAGACTGTTTAATGATGCTCAGAGGTGGCATGAATGCATTTGCATGGGTTTAAATCTGATAGAACATTTTGGGTGGAGGTTGTGAATTTTTCCTCATCTACAGTACGGTTAACTTGTGGTGTACCTCAGGGATCGGTGTTGGGCCCGCTTTTGTTTTCATTGTATTTGCTCCCTTTAGGTTCAATTGTTTTGGTATCATATCATTTCCAATGATAGGGAGGCAGGACTGGATGATATCCAGTTATATCTCACTTTGAAACATGAGGAAAATTATGACATACACTTTTTGTTGGACTGTCTTTCGGAGGTAAGATGCTGGCTGGCAGATAACTGAATCTAAAACAGAAATTATAGTTTTTGGACTACCAGCATCTATTATACAGATAAATATCAATCTGGGTCTTTTATCTGGGAATTCTCATGCTCATGCTAGAAATTTGGGAGTGATTTTTGATAACGGCCTAAAATTCAATAAACAAATGAGTTCAGTGACTTTTATCATCTCAGATCCATTGCAAAATTGAAAGCGTATTTATCAGTAAAGGATTTGGAGACAGTGAATCATGCTTTTGTTTCCACTGGGCTGGATTACTGTAACTCACTGTACCTTGGTGTGGCTCTGTCCTCTTTATCCCGCCTTCAAATGATTCAAAACGCCGCTGCCAGGCTTCTTACTGGAAAAAGGGAACACATTTCTCCTGATCTGGCTCCACTTCACTGGCTGCTGGTTGAATACTGTGTTAAATTTAAGGTTTTGTCATATGTGTATAATGGCCTGGCTCCACAGTATATTACAGATTTCCTTTTGCCTTCTCTCTTTCTGCTCCATGCTGTGGAATGTTCCATTGCCGGAACACTTTAGGCTGTCTCCCGACGCTCTCACTGAAGACATCTTTTTTTTTCATCTGGCATTTGGATCAATGTAGTTTTATTAATTTGTGTGTTTTCTTCTCAGTTTGTTATGCATTTTATTGTCTAACTGTCATATTTTGATGCATTTGATGATAATTTGGTTTTTCAGCACTGACTGTTTTTAAGTGTGCTTTAGAAATAAATGTGCCTTGCCTCGTCTTACACAGCAATTATAATAGAATACTTTTACACAAGGGGTTAAGGTGGGACTGAGCAGACATCATTTAGTCTGGCTTTTAAGATGGATTACGTCTTTACACAGAATTTCAAGCAGGTACAAATGCATACTGCAAATGTGACAGAAGCACATTTGAAATGGCATTTAGGTGTCTTCGCAGACTGTCTAATGCTGCTCAGAGGTGGCATAAATATATTTACACAGCAATTTAGATGAGTAAAGTTTGATGACAAACTTTAATGTTGGCTGAAAGCCATGTCTGAAAGTGAACAGCTTGAAGTTTGAAGGTTTTACTTAGAGAAAGTAATAAAAAATGATACTAGCATGTTTTAACATGTTGCTAGCATGGATTAGTAGGATGTTAGCATGATCAGCATGTTACTAACATGAATTATCATGTTGCTAGCATCTTTTAACATGTTGGTAACATGTTTTAACATTTTGCTAACATGTTTTAACACATTCATAGCATGAATTAACATGTTGCTAGCATGATTTAGTACATTGGTAGCATGAATTAACATGTTTTGCTAACATGTTTTGGCATTTTTAATGCATTGTTAACATGAATTAGCATATTGCTAACATGTTTTAGCACATTGCTAGTATGATTTAATGTTGTTACAATGAATCAGCATGTTGTTAACATGTTTTAACCCTTGATAACATGAATTATCATGTTACTAGCATCTTTTAACATGTTGGTAACATGAATTAGCATGTTTTACCACATTGCTAACATTTTTAACATATTGCTAGCATGATTTAACACTTTGTTAGCATGATTTAGCATGTTGCTAGCATGTTGCTAACATTAATTAGCATTTTTAACACATTGCTAGCATGAATTAGCATGTTGCTAGCATGTTTTAACACTTTTTGCTAACATGAATTAGCATGTGGCTAGCATGTCTTATCACAATGCTAGCATGATTTAGCATGTTGCTAGCATGTTTTAACACTTTGCTAGCATGTTTTAACATGTCCTAGGATAGTCTTTAAGCTCTGCTAGTGATAGGCGGTTTAAATACTCTGTCTTATAGTACAAACGTTTCAAACCCCCTCAATGAAAGTCTATGCAATTTTTTTTTTTTTTTTTTGTGGTTTTGATCGTCCATTTCACGGAAATCGTAAGTCAGAACAGTCTGAAGGTCTGACCTCAGTTTGGTGGTTGTAGCCTGAAAGCTCTAGGAGGAGATACAGTCCAAATTTTGGCTCAGAATAATAATAATAATAATAATAATAAGTTTAAACAGTAGATCAGTATGTTGGCTTGAAAACTACACTTTGACAGTCCAAGACTGAAGTGGGTCAGAGCAGCGTTTCATGCGGCATTAAGGCACAGAGCAGCCTTAACTCAGCTGTGTAAAGATGACTTTAGAATGACAAATAATGTTATTTTTATGGTGCTTATTTTATGCACAATCAGACCAGGAACATGAATTATGAAAGTACTTTCCATCTCTTACCCAGCAGGTCTCCGTGCACCAGAGCCAGCAGGTACCACAGCAGGCCGAAGGTGAACCAGGTGCCCACAAACGTGGCGCTGAACAGAACCAGTTTGTACCTCCACTGCATGTCCACCACGGTGGTCCAGGGGTCGCGCAGGTACAGAGCGCCACGCCCACTCACGTGCTCGATGCGCACGTTGCTCCGCCCATCCTTGGATAACACCCGCCTCCGGCGTGTCACCTGACTCCCATGCCCCGCCCCTCCGAGCAGAGGCTTCAGAACGTCTGTCTGTGTCTGGGAGTGGCAGACCTTCTGAGGGGCGGGTCCATGAGAAGAACTGGGCGTGGCCGACTTCATCTGGAGAAGAAACAAACGACATCCTGAAGAGCGTAAGTGATGCTCATTTACATTTATGGATTTGGCATAAACATTTTTATCCAAAATGACATTGAATGCTTTAGAGGAAGGTTCTGGAGAGGAGAAAAAATAATAGAAAAGAATGAGGATTTAATCCAGATTAGAACTTGCAATAATCGACTGCTATAGGCTTCAAAACAATTTACTGCTCGAAATACAAATATGCACATTTAGATTCAGCTGACGCACTGTTTTTCTGCGCTTCATTTCTCTTATATTTCAGTCCGCAGGGAGAGGCGCTCATTGAATTCAGTTTATCTGATTCATCAGGAGATTATTTTACAGGAGAGAGACTTTTAACCAACAATGAGAGGAAAGAGACAGACTAAATGAGGGCGTGTGAGACGAAACCAGACAGTCTGTTTGGCAACATTTCACCTCATCTGCCCGTTTGGAAGCATGTAAACTCGTAAACTCGAAACACAAATGTTTCGATTGTAAAGTGTGTTTGCTTTAATGAAGGATATTTTTAGTGCACTGTAGATGCGTTTATGTACAGTAAAACAAAGTCTGTTCTGTTTTTCATCAAACACTAATATAACAGCATTACAGTTTTTTCAAATTGCTCTGACAATAAAAGTGGTACTCGAGGCCCAGCCAGTGAAACAGTCACTCATGTACACACACATATATATATATATACAGTATGTGTGTGTGTGTGTGTGTGTGTGTGTGTGTGTGTGTGTGCATGTGTGAGTGTGTGTAAATGTGTGTGAGTGTGTGTGAGTGTGTGTAAATGTGTGTGAGTGTGTGTGAGTGTGTGTGCGTGTGTGTTTATACTGTATATATAGATATAGATATAGAAATAAAGATGACTTTCTGACTTGGCTTTCAGTGCATATAAGCCAAGTCAGAAAGTCAACTGTATTTCTAAAGCACTTTATACAATATATAGATTGTTTCACAGCAGCTTCACAATAGTAACAAATTCAGATTCTGCTGTACAGCAGCTCTAATAAATACAGTGTCATTATTCAGCTCACGTCAGTTCAGTGTTGATTCAGCTCAGTTCAATAACTGTTGTGCACACATACTGTATATACAGTGTATTTGTGCATATGCATGTACGTGTGAGTGCTACACTGAACAAGCAAAAGACACAAGATAGTGTTTTACATTTTCACATCTGTGTGTAGTTTGGCGTGTATGTGGCTAATCATTTTATGCTTGTGTGTAAAGTTACTATGCAAAAATACCATTTTTAGAAGAGTTAATATAGCTTTGAACAAAGTGTTTGCTTTTGAAAGATATGTGTGATGTTTTGCATATTGTGTAGTTTTGTGTGTAGAGTTTTGAGAAATAAAGCCATAGTTTCAAAAACTGTAAGCAATTTGAAAAAACTATAATTATATATTCAGTGTTCTGTAATCTGATGGATTCCCGTCTCTCACATTCATCTGATCTCTGCTTCCTTTCTCTTTATCAATGCACCAGACACTGTAAAACATGACGTTTGGAAGTTATAAATAAAACTGCATGATTGCTTTCAGTGTTAGCCATGCTAACAACACCCTAATTCATGCTAGCAATGTGCTAAAACATGATAGCAACATGATAGTTCATGCTAATGTGTTAATTCATGATAACAGTGTTAAAACATGCTAATTCATGCTAATTCATGTTAGCAAAGTGATAAGTCACGCTAGGAATGTGTCAAAACATGTTAGCAACATGATAATTCATGTTAGCAAGGGTTAAAACATGCTAGCAACATGCTAATCCATGCTAGCAAAGAGTTAAAACATGCTAATTCATGCTAACAACATGTTAAAACATACTAGCAATGTGTTAAAACATGCTAGCAAAGTGTGTGAAACTATGATTACAGAAACAAAAAGGTTCTGAATGTTTCTTTTTTTCTCATTTTCATTTAGTATATATAAACATTTAAAAAAAAAACTAATAAAATGAAAAAATACAACAAAATTACTAAAAATTTAAAATAAAAATAAAAAATATTAAATGAAAAAAAATATATAAAATAAATAGAAAATATTAAATGAAAATATAAATATAAAATTCAAAATATTAATAAAAACTATAATAGTATATTAGTATTTCTAAAATAGCACTTGCAGGATGAATCCTTCACAATAAGTCCAGAATTTTATGTAAAATTGATCATACACCATTTTTTTCAGTGTACAGTAAAACAAAATGATTCTGAAAGCTTCTTGCATGATTTGAAACAGATTCCATATTCATTTATTTTAGTTTAGAGATGCTTTAGTTCAACATCTCAGCCTCTCTGGTGCCTCGTTATCAGCACTTCCCCTCTCTCTCTCTCTCTCTCTCTCTCTCTCTCAAATTCACATTCAAAGTGTGCTTTATTGGCATGACAATTGTTACAAAGTATTGGCAAAGCAAAATAATCAAAATACATGTACATATACACACATAAAAAAATAAAATAAAGTAAGTAGAATCAATCAACATTTTAGAATTCTATGAACAATTTAGAATTCAGTGTGTGTGTGTGTGTGAGTCTGCGTGTGTGTGTGTGTGTGTGTGTGCATGTGTGAGTGTGTGTGTGTGCATGTGTAAGTGTGTGTGTGTGTGTGAACGTGTGTGTGTGTGAGTGTGTGTGTGTGTGTGTGTGTGTGTGTGTGTGTGTGTGTGAGCGCAATACTGATTGGTCGAATCCTTCTTTTTGTGACAGGTATCAATGTATCTTGCTGCTAGTAGGATACAATCTCTTTTTTCACCTAATAAATGTTTTAATTTGTGTTTTATTGTTTAATTTTATGAAGTTAGGGCAAAGTATTTCAAATTTTGGATAAAATGTCTTTCTGATTTGCTCATAGTTAGGGCAGCTGGTGAGGAAGTGTTGCTCTGTCTCCAGTACGGCAGATGCGTCTCAGTTCTGTCTGAATCTGCCCGTCTCTACGGTCAGCGTGTGACTGCTCAGTCTGTACCTCGTCACTGTACTCAGATATTCTGCTGTGGTGTAGTCTCTATTTAGGGCCAAATAACATTCAAGTTTACTTTGTTTTTCTGTTGTTTCAGTCCAATAGGTCAGGTCATTTTCTTTTTGTGTTTTTGTAATTTGGTTGTGCTGGATTCTGTGGATGAGGGTGTCAGTGTCCTGAGGCTGCTGTTGTTAGTCGTGTTCGTTTGTTTTTGCAGCCTCAGGACCATCTGAATCAGGGGGCTTTTTTCAATGTTCACTTCATGGTCTTTAAGGGCTTTAAAATGATAAGAGATGGGATCACTCGTTTTTAGATGTTCTCAAAATTTGATGGCTCGTTTCTCATTGTGGATTAATAAAGGGTACTGTCCTAATTCTGCCCTGTGTGTTCCTCTGTACTCTCAGGATACTCTTACAGAACTCGGCCTGCAGGGCTTCTGTTGGGTTTTTGTCCCATTTGTCAAATTCGTGGTTTAGAAGAGGACCCCAAACTTCACTGCCATATAGCGCAATCGGTTCTATGACTGATGGGAATATTTTGAGCCAGATTCTGATTGGTGTTTCAGTTTGGATTGATTTTTTGATGGCATAGAAGGCCCTTCCTGCTTTCTCTTTCAGTTCATTCACGGCCAAATTTAGCTTTCCTGTTGCACTTATTTCCAGCCCGAGGTATGTGTAGCTTGTGGCATGATGAATTTTGGTCATACCAAGGGTGAAATTGTCTCTTTCCCTGACATCTAGTTATTTTCTGGAATGTTAGTGCTTTAGTTTTGTTAAGGTTAATAGTCAGGGCCCGGGTCTGACAGAACCGATGCAGGATGTCCAGGTTCTGCTGTAGACCCTCTTCTGCATACAGGAGAACATGTTGGAGTCATGTAGTGTGAGGCCCGGTGCTGCTGACTGTTCTAGTTGTTTCGCCAATTCATTAATGTAAATATTGAAGAGGGTCGGTGATGGTGGGCAGCCCTGCCTCACACCTCAACCTGGAGAGAAGAACTCCATTTGTTTATTGCCAATTTTAATAGCGCATTGATTGTTTGAGTACATTGTTTTTATAATGTTGTATGTTTTACCCCCAATACCTGATTCTAGAAGTTTAGACAGAAGACCTTCACGCCAAATTGAATCAAAGGCCTTCTGGAAATCTACAAAGCAAGCAAAAATGTTGGTTTTGTTTTGGTTAATGTATTTGTCCTTCAGGGTATGTTGGGTGAAGATATGGTCTGATGTTCTATAATTTGGTAAGAATCCAATCTGACTTTTGCTCAGGACATTGTGCTCTGTAAGGAAGTGTATGAGTCTCGTGTTGATGATACTGCAGAATAGCTTCCCCAGATTACAGCTCACACAGATGCCCCTGTAATTATTTGGATCTAATTTGTCTCCACTTTTGAATATGGGCGTTATGAGTCCTCTATTCTAGGTGTCAGGGAAATGACCAACACTCAGAACCAAGTTGAACAGTTTTAGTAAGGCCAATCTTAATTTGTGTTCTTCAGCATTTCATTGAGGATACCATCAGGTCCACTTGCTTTTTTGATATTTAGGGTCTGGATTTTATTAATCAGTTCATTTTCTGTGATGGGATAGTCTAATTGGTTTTGGTATTTACCAATTGTATGTTCCATGTTGATAATTTTTTCATATATTTGGATTTGTTCTGGGTTCATTTTTATTTCGCTATAAAGTTGTTCAAAGTGATTTTTCCAGGTGTCTCCATTTTGTATGGCTGTTTGTTCATGTTGTTTTTTATTCAGGGAATTCCAATTGTCCCAGAATTTGTTAGAATTTACAGATTCTTCAATAATGTTTAGCTGATTTTGCATTCACTGTTCTCTCTTTTTTCTGAGTGTATTTTTATACTGTTTAAGTTCCTCACAATATTGATGGCGCAAATCTGCATCATTTGGTTGTCTGTGTTTTTGATTTGATAATTGTCTTATTTTTTTCCTCATTGTTTTACAGTCTAAATCAAACCATTGTTCATTATCTTGTTTTGTTTTATGGATTTTCTTAGAGGATTTGAGGTTAGATAAAGTTGCCTAATAAGCAAATATACAATTTATGTTCTCCACAGCCAGATTTACACCTTCTCCATCATGAGGATAAATTCTGTCGAGGAAGTTGTCTATAAGTGACCATACTTTTGGATGGTCCATTGCTGTCACGTACTTTTCTGTGCTGTTTTGCGCCCATCTGTATTTCTCTCTAATGTTGTACAGCTTACTGGGCTGTGATTTTATGTTAGTATTTTTTGTTCTTTTTAGATAAATCGTAATTTGGCTGTGATCTGATAGGAGTGTTAGTGGTTTAACCGTGAATGCTCTGAAAGAGAATGCATCTAAATCTGCGATCATGTAGTCAGCTGTTGAGCAACCATGAAATGAACCGTAGGTGTGTCTCCTCAGAGAATCCCCTCTCATCCTGCCGTTGACGAGGTACAGACCGAGGCTTTGACAGAGCTCAGTCAGATGCTTCCCGTTTATATTTACTTGGGCATCAGAGTTATATCTTGGGAAGTTTACAATGTTTTGTGGGAAGCTCTGTCCAAAAATATAGTTATTCCCATTATCTGTAGTATAGTCAGGAAGGGATCCTGTTCTGGCATTTAGATCCCCACAGATTAACACACTTCCCTGGGCCTGGAAGTGGTTAATTTGACTGTGGAGCGATTCAAAGATGTCCTCACTATAGTATGGAGATTCAGATTCTCTCTCTCTCTCTCTCTCTCTCTCTCTCTCTCTCTCTCACACTCTCTCTCTCTCTCTCTCGGGTACAAAGGAACGTATTGTTTGAAACACTGACCAACGGGACAAAACAGACTCCTAACAAACATATCTTTGTGTGTGTGTGTGTGTGTGTGTGTGTGTGAGGACACAATAGCAGCTCATTAGTATTCCAAAGTGGATAACGATCCCCCCTCCGCAAATCTCAAAGCCGCAGTCTCACTTTACAAATTCTCACTTTCTTACTTTCACATTTTTACATGCACACAAATACACAGTCAAACTCAAGACTAGCTGTCCTGGACTATTTTAGTAAGTCTTCACGCAGATTTTACACTGCAAAAAACTCTGTTCTTCCTCAGTGTTTCTGTCTTGTTTTCCAGCACAAATATCTAAACATTCTTAAATCAAGATACATTTACTGGAGAAGAGAAATGACTGAAGATATTAAGTAAAAAATGTGTCAAAAGGAAGTGAGTTTGTGTTTAAAACAAGAACAAATATCTGCCAGTGGAGTCAGAAAAATAATCTTGTTTTCTCTTTGAATTATATTTATTTTTCTGACTCCATTGGCAAATATTTGTTCTTGTTTTAAACACAAACTCACTTCCTTTTGACACATTTTTTACTTAATATCTTCAGTCATTTTGTTTCTCCAGTAAATGTTTAGATATTTGTTCAGTGTTTTGTTCAGTGTAATGTTTTCCTAACCTTGATCCTTCCTCATCTGATAGAACATTTCTCTGGCAACATTAGGATTGTTGGAGTTTGTTTCCCAGAACATGATAAAATGATACAAAGTTGGATAAAAGCATCTGCCAAATGCATTAACGGGAACAACTACTGTAACTCCTAACAGACATTGATGTCTTTGTATTATTGTGTGCTTGATAAAACTGTTACAATCTTTTGCAAAGATGTATCCACAAAATGCCAGATAAAATATTCCAGTGTTGGGAGGAGAAACACAACGGTGTTCAGGTTACGAGACGTGAGCGCAGCACCTGTTGTTCAGAAGTTCTGTCTCATCAGACCAAACAAGTTTATTCACAGGAGCTTGATCAAAACCTGTTCAGAAAGTCCAGTGTGAATTAATGCATGTGAAATTCTGCGTCTTACCTTGTCACTGAAGGGCTGCGCAGCTGCGGTCTATTAACACATGCTCAGGTGTTCAGCTTTAATCGAGATTCTGCATTCACATCTGATCTCAGCTACATGTTGATGTTCCACATGGGATTAAACTAATGTTAGCTTTACTAAACAGAAGCTCTTTTGAAGGACTGAATCTCAGAGCACCTCTCGCTTTTATAAACTGGCCTCTCTCTCTCTCTCTCTCTCTCTGCATTCATCAACCTCTTTGTTCTGCTAAATCTAAAACTATCAGGATTTTACTGTTCTTATTTTATAATTATTACAAGTATGCGTGAATATTTATGAGCGCATAGGAATCTACAATGAATGTGTACTTTTAAAAATTAAAATATTTTAAATGAATCATTAAATCGAACTAGAGATAAAAAGGTTAAATTAAGATTAAAATTGTTTGCAAAACATAAAAGAAACTGTAACCAGTTAAACCACTTAAGACACACTTTACATTATACATATATTTTTTTAAATAAAAAAATCTTGATGTTGATAAAAATGATAATGAACATTATGCATTAATAACCCAAGGATTTAAGATACAATGGGTGATATTTATATATTAAACAATTAACAAATTCTGTAATTAATATTTGGATGACTCGAGTGGAACATTTGAATAAGAAAACAAACTTTTGAACATTTTAACATTCAGTCAGTTTAAATCTTTTTTCCTTTATTTTTAATTTATTTAAAAAGAAATCATAAAAAACACAAAATCATTGTTTGTTTTTTCATATGTGAAAACATTTTCTTTATTTCAGCCTAAACAGTGCATCACAAATCTATTAATATGATTATTGCGCTACTTCTAGAGAGTAGTGATGCTGTGATGCTTTAGTGCTGGAGAAGCTGAATTAAAGGGCTTTTCTTTCATGGTCTCATTCTTCATCTAGGGGGTTTTTTGTTCTGATTCAGGCACTTTGCACAAACTTATGGATGTTGGTAGTTTGTGAAGCGCTGGAACAGAACATCTTGGGAACACCAGCAGACAAAGGAGGCCTTGAGAGGAATAAGAACTCAGAGAGTGACCAGGCGTTTCTTTAATGAGAGAGGCAGGAGTGAGTGAGTGTGTGAAAATTTGTGAAGAGTGTGTGAAGAAATTTGTTAAGCCCTGGTAAGCCTAAATCTAAGTCATATGCTCAGTTAGTGGACTTGTTAAAAAAACATTTCAACCCAAAGCCAAGATAGTTCAACAATTCAAGTTTGACTCACTCTCATGGAGGCCGGATGTGAACAATAACTCCCTGTTGAAAAAACAGCATATGCAGGTCAGGTATGTTTTGAAGCATGGAAGCTGGTTTGAGCTGGTTTATGCTGGTCCTGAGCTGGAGCTAGTTGCTTAGGACCAGCATAAACAAGTTCAAACCAGGTGAAACGCTGCAACAGACGCTGAAAGACAGACTGGTTTGCAGAGTTAATGATGAACGAATCCAAAGGAAGTTGTTATCGGAACAAAATCTGACCTTTGATAATGCGCTGAAAATAGCACTTTCCTTGGAGGTGGCGGAAAAAAATGCACAGGACCTGCGGAATAACAGTGAAGCAGCGGCATGTCACAAGTTGTGCAATAGCAGCACAGCTGACAGCGGAGCCGTGAAAAAGAAATGCAAACCAGTGTAGCAAGTAAGTCCTGTTACAGATGCAAGGGAACATATCATGTTGCACCTGATTGTTGATTTAAAACAGAGAAATGTCACGCATGTGGTAAAACTGGTCACATATCGCACGTTTGCAGAAACAAAGGTAAAACGGCCAGTAGAGGGAGAGAAAGAGACAGCAGAGATAAAGAGAGCCCAGGACGATGTTCTCGTGCAAATAAAGTGGAGGAAAGTGACAGCGATGATTCTGTTGACACGTTCACACTGGGTTGCATTAAGGAATATATAGGGAAAGTTAAGAGTGAAAATCCATCTAAAGTGCAGCCATACAGAGGACATGCAAATGGATGGGCACAAAGTGAAACTAGAAATAGACACTGGATGTAATCTTACCATTTTAAATGGAGACATTCAAGGAATTGAGAAAAAGTGGGAAAAACACTAAGACCGACTGAAATTAAACCGGAAACTTATATAGGACAACCGATCAAAGTGAGAGGCACTTGCCAGGTTGCAGTGGAGTACCAAGAGCAAAAGAAAACGCTCCCTGTTGTTGTAGTGGCTGGCAGTGGTCCAAACCTGCTGGGAAGAGGATGGTTAGCAGAATTAAAATGATCTTGGGTTCAGTACAGACAAGTACTACAGATTCAAACAGAAGATGATTTATTACACAGGGTACTGGTGAAACACAGCGAAGTCTTTAAAGAGGGCCTGGGGACGTTGAGAGGGGTTCAAGCTAAAATTCATGTTTCTTCAGATGCAGTGCCCTAGGTTTTTCCGCTCCAGATCAGTGCCCTATGCAATGCGAGCCAAAGTGGATGAGGAGATAAACTGCCTACAAAAGGAGCAGGTCATCCAACCCGTAAAGTACTCTGAGTGGGCTGCACCTGTGGTTCCAGTTCTGAAGACTGATGGCTCCATAAGGCTCTGTGGCGACTGTAAGTTGACTGTTAATAGAGCAGCATCCCTAGAGCAGTACCCAATACCCCGCTTGAGGATCTGTGCAGCACACTGTCTGGAGGTAAAAAGGTCTCTAAAGTGGACCTGAGTCATGCCTACCAGCAGGTGGTGGTCGATGAGGAGTCTCAAAAGTATTTGACAATAAATACTCAAAGAGGTCTGTTCATCTAACAGAGGTTACCTTTCGGAGTGGCATCAGCTCCTGCTATTTTTCAAAGAATAATGGAAGGACTGGTGCAGGGGATTCCTAAAGTAGCCATTTATTTGGACGATATCTTGATAACAGTCATGGATACGGCAGACCACTTAAAGAACCTGGGGTCAGTGTTGCAAAAGCTGGAAAATGCTGGGCTGAGACTCAAAAGAGAGAAGTGCGTGTTCTTGCAGGATGACGATGAATATCTTGGTCATAAAGTGAACGCTCAAGGTCTCCAGCCCGTGGAAAGAAAAGTGAGGGCGATTTTAGAGGCCCCATCTCCATCTAATGTGCCAGAACTAAAGGCCTACCTAGGGTTATTAAACTGGAAAATTTCTCCCAAATTTAGTGACCTGCCTGGCACCACTAGCACTGGGAGTGGATGACAGAACAGGAAGAGGCCTTCCAGCATCTGCAATCTGCGAATGTCCTGATACATTATTCGGCAGATAGAGATCTAGTATTAGCATGTGATGCATCACCCTATGGGGAAGGGGCTGTGTCATCACACAGATTGGAAGACGGCAGCGAATGACCACTAAGTTTCATGTCTCGCACACTGTCAGCGGAGGAGAAAAAATTAATGGTTGACATGTTTGGGGATGTTTTAGCTTTAAGGGGGGGGGACTGTAGTAGACTGAGTGCAATTCTGGCAGTTCCAGTTGTGGCCGCTAGGGGGTGTATATGCTTATGTTGAGTGGGAATTTACCTGTTGAAGAAGAGTGTTAGTCCTGGTAAATAGCCAGGTTCTGTTTGTCGATTCTGTAATAAGAGTAGTTATTAATGAACACACCCTCCTGTATTCTCCTCTCCTGTGTGTTTTTTTATGCCAAGTTACCACACTCTCTGTCAACACTCTCTCTGTGACTTTATCTGATATCATTGTGGAAGAGAAACTCAACCTTCTGTGTTTAGTTGAAACATGGCACAAACAGGCGGATGGTTTTGTTTTTAATGAACTTATTCCTACTGGCTACCGGTTATTTGATGTCCCGCGATCCTCTGGTAGAGGTGCGGGTATCATTGTATTGTATAATCAATACAATCTCCTGTAGCTGTTCCTTTGTTTAATTCATTTGAACTCTCACTCTACTGCCATAGTTACAGTCTCCAGGCCTCCGAAGATGACATTTTATCAGAGTTTGCGGATCTGTTATCTTACCTGTGCCTCAAATTTGAGAGAATTCTTATTTCAGGGGATTTTAACATCCATATGGACACAAAAAGACTTAACAAAATACTTTTTTGTCTTTATTGCAGTGCTTCGATTTAAATCAGTTTGTTGACCTTTAACAAAGGACGCACCTTACATCTTGTGATTTCAAATGAATCCATTGTCTCAGTTGTCTACCATTGATTTAGGGTTGTATATCTTTTTTGATATGAATCTACCTGTTGCTAACAACTCCTCTTCTCGTATTAAATGGAGATCGGTTGAGCCTTCTGACTTTTCTCCCAACAGCTTTTAAAATTGCTGCAAACTTTGACTATGAAAACGTTAATCATTTCCGTCCCATATCCAATCTCCCTTTTCTTGCTAAAACTTTGGAGCAAGTTGTTGCTACTGCGTTAATTTCTCATTTAACTGAAAATAATCTTTTTTAGCCCTTGCAATCTGGCTGCTGTAAATCCCATAGCACTGAAACAGCTCTGGTTAAAGTCACTAATTATTTGTTAATTGCTTCAGATTCTGTCTGTCTTTCAATTCTGATCCTTCTTGATCTCAGTGCCGCTTTTGACACTGTAATCATTCTCTTTTAATTACTCATCTAGAAACTGTCTTTGGGGTCTCTGATACTGCACATAATTGGTTTAAGTCCTCACAGATCATAAGCAGTTTATTCCCATGGATGGATTTGGGTCTGAGGTTTGTGTCGCGCAATCTGGAGTCCCTCAGGGATCAGTTTTAGGCCCCTTGCTTTTTAACATCTATATTTTTCCACTTGGTCAGATTTTGAGATGTCTTGGTCTGAAATTTCATTTTTACGCAGATGACACTCAAATTTACATACATTCAAAACCTGATGATACTGTGCCTGTGGATTTTCTTTCTCAATGTATTTCTAAGATAAAAGAATGAATGTCATGAAATTTTCTTTGTCTCAACAGTGAAAAGACAGTTTGTTAATAGTGGAGAATAAAGTCCGAGAGTTATTTTCATTGTTACTGATAATGTCAGAATAGAAGAAAGATTTAGCAGCAGTAATGACGCTTTTGTAATGGAGAAGATGATCTGTATACATTTGTTGATGAATGATTAGAACGGTTTTTTTTGCTAGTCTCTCCAGACGTCGGCCCATCCTTTTCATATTATGAAGTTCATGGGTGTACCAAGGTGAGGACCTAGTAAATGAGACTATACAGGTTTTCAGACGAGCTAATGAATTTAATGGATGGGATAAACAGTCATTATAATGATCCACCAGATTAGCAGTACAAAGTGAAGGGAAAATAGAATAAAGAGAGTAATGGGTTCCATTGCCAGTGCTGTCTTTCCCCGTTGCTGAGAAGTTGATTAATGCTTTTGTATTTTCCCATATTGACTTTTGCAATGTTTTGTTGGCTGGGGCTTCAAAAGCTTCCCTGAACAAATTGTAGGTTGTGCAAAAATTGGGCCGCTATAGGATAAGAAATTATATCACTCCTGTCCCTGTTAGGGTTGGTTTTAAATTTCTGATGCTTACTTACAAGTCCTCGCATGGTTTGGGACCTCTGTATTTTAACTCCCTATACCCCAGTGCGTGACCTTCGCTCGTCTGAAGCTGGTCTTTAACTGTTCCACCAACCCTTTAAGACTGATGGGAGATCGGGCTTTCTCTTCACTAGCTCCAAAACTCATTACCTATTGAGATTTTGAAAAATCTCGCCTTAAAACTCATTTTTTAGGGTAGCTTTTACTTGAATATTTGTATTAATGTTATATTATTTTATTTTTAATTGTTTTGAAAGCATTTCTGCTCTTATTGCTTATTGTATAATATTATATGGTGTATTTTGTTTTATTTGTTCTTATAAAGCACTTTGAGATGTAACATGTAAAGGCGCTATAGAAAATAAAGATTATTATTATATTAATAAAATAAATGAATTACCATCTACTAAAGCCTTGCTTCAGTCAACTTCAGTTTTTTATTAGTAAACTTGCATTTATGAATGTGAAATCTGCTCAAAAAACAGAAACAAATTAATTTTGAAGATTTTTCTGTTTATCACATTTTTTTTTTCCCGGTAGAGGCTCGGCGAATGACGTCACAAAGCATTGCGCTCCAGGAAATGCGCGCGTCCTCCTCCCTCGAGTTCACACCCGCGCGCGCAGCCAATGAGCGCGCGCGCCGCATGAATAGAGAATCTGATGGAGGAGGAAACGCATTTTATAAGGTCATTCTCATGCACACACGCACTCAGAGCCAGATAAAGGAGTTTAACGGAACACCGACGACATAAAAGGAAACATTTACCAGAGACTCACACACACAACCGCGCGACTTTCTTCTGTTCTTCAGTGACTGAAGCTCAGAAACTCATCGAAATGTTTCCTGATTCAACTACAGGGTACGTTTTAATCTGTTATATATAACGGAATTGCGTTTGGAGGTTTATAATCTGATGGTTGATAGCTTAAACACTGATGTGAATCATTTCAGCTGCGTATCGCGCGCTGTGACATCATCACTCCAGCTCTTGCATCAGACATGTACTGGACGTCACATCGTCGTTATAATATCTGTTTATTTCTGTGAGTTTAAGAAATAAATTAATCTATTAGGTTGTGCTGAAACCTGTTAAGCAGGTTTGACACACACACACACACACACACACGTGCTACATCACGATGATGTTTTACATAAACAGACTGTACAAACACCGTCAAAGATAGGACAGTTACGTATAATACATGATATAAGTTCATGAATGATGAAAAGTAAAGTAATAATAAGATATAACTCCTGTCGAGATGCGCGGGCACGTGTAATATGTGATGCTGAGGAAACCCGGTGCGCGCGCGCAGTGACGTGCGCTTCATCACGTATCACTCGATCAGACCCTGATGATGATGATGAAGATGAAGTGCATTCTCAAATAAATGATCAGTTTGGTTTGCTAGTATATAACTGCTTTACAGATATACATCATTAACTACGCGTGGTTTATTAGTGGTCAGTCAGACTCAGAAATTCATTAAATTCAATGAAAACTTATTTCTGGAAAGTGACTCATTTCAGACTCTGATTCAGTTACAGCTTTGACTGATTCGGGGAGTTGCTCTATTAGTCAACCGAGTCCATTAAAAGAATAATTAATCAGTCTAATCCATTATTTTGAGGTCTTTGTCTTTTCATCACATTCAACTCAGATCCAAGTTGTGAATATATGATTTGTTGTTATAAAAACATTAGAAAGCAGACAGACTGACTCCAACAAACCCTCACCTTCATCCAGACACTGTTATTTCAGTCAGAGATACTTTTCTCTCCTAAACATTGCATTACATAAGCATTCGTAGGTTGATTTGAAAACATGGCTATTTTAGTTTGAGCATAAAACACAATTTAGTGAAGCTTGAGCTAAAAAATAACATTTCTTATTACACATTTCAAGTAAATTTAATGATAGTAAATGAGATAACATAAAACTAAATAACATTATTTAATAATAAATTAAAAAAGAAATAAATATATTTAATTAACGTTTATTTTACAATAAAAAAAAATTTTTCCCCTCCTTGAGGTACAGTCATGAGGAATGCAAGATTGAAAATAACAATTTAAAATAACATTTGTTAACGGGGTCAAAAATACATATCTTACACATTCTCAAGTAAATCGAATGATAGCAAATGAGATAATTTAAGTAACATTAATATATAAAATTGAGTAATATTATTTAAATTATTTTTAAATATTATTTAATAATAATTTACATAATATTATTTAAAAATAAATTAATATTATTTAATTATATTTAAATAATATTAATGAAAAATAAATTAAATAATGTTATATAATAATAAATTACATTTATTATTTAATAATTAAAAAAATAAATTTAATGAACAGTTACTTTACAATTTAAAAAAAAAAAGTTACATGATTTTTTCCCCCTCCTTCAGGTACATGAAATCATTTAAATAACATTAATTTAAAATTAAATAATATTATTTCATTTATTTTTAATAATATTATTTAAAATAAATCAAATAATATTATGTAAAATATAATTTAATTTTATATTTTATTATGTAAAATATAAAATTAAATAAAAATAATAATAAAAATTAAATAATAAATAAATTCATTTAATGAACATTTATTTTACACATTTGTTTAAAGAGTTACATGGTTCTTTCCCTCCTTCAGGTACAGTTATGAGGAGTGCAAGGACACGGCTGAGTGGCTGTTAACTCGGGTTCAGGTGCGCCCTCTGGTGGGGATCGTGTGCGGCTCCGGTCTCGGCGGATTGGCAGACATGCTGAAAGATCAGCTAGTCATCAACTACAGAGACATCCCAAACTTCCCTCAGAGCACTGGTGAGTTCAGACAGTTCATGTTTAGTTCTGTACGTGAAAACTGTTTGATGCTCCAGCCGCTGTGCCGACTGACTGTTGTTATACGCTCCATCTGCTTGTGTTCTGTAGTTCACGGCCACGCTGGAAAGCTGGTGTTCGGCACCCTAAAAGGAAAGCCATGCGTTTGCATGCAGGGAAGGTTTCACCTCTATGAAGGATACCCCATTCAGAAGGTGATTAACACACTGAAACTGCAGCTCTAAGAACGTTATTTCTGAATGTAAAGTTTTTAAAAGTTTTAAAAATGTTTTTTCTTGGTTATGCGAACGTTAAGGATGCATTCCATTTCATCAGTTTGCAAACATTAATGTTACTTTTGAATGTTCTCGGAATGTTCTGAAACAAAAATTTTAAAATGAAATGTTTCAAAAAATGTTAAAATTGTGTTTTTGTTTTGGGAACATAATTAAAGACCAGATAACTTTGAGAGAACGTTCTATTAACGTTACTGGAAGAACATTTGTTCATAACTTGAACAAAACGTTCCTCAAGGCCTGTTGATGCTGACAGACAGCAGCTGCTCATGATCCGGCAGTATTTGCTCAATGTAAACATCAGTGGCATCTTTACAACGTCTTTATTAATAAAACACAAACTTTGCACCACAGAGTTACATAATCATCTCAGCTGTTTCTCTAGTTCAGCTGCAGCTTTTCTCCATCTTCATCTGTCGTCAGTGTGTAATGTTGCTGTTTGATCATGAAAAAACTCATTATTATTCTTCTCTATATCAGTGTCAGTGTTTCTGAAACGCCTCCATCTTGAGTTTTCTTCACAATATTCCTCTTTTAAATAATTCATACGCAGAATAAAGGGGCGGGGCCTGGTTGAGTTAGTTAGTAGTGTGTTGAAACTGGCGGTTATGGTAAGGGGCGGGACATTTCCCAAACACCAATCACAACACACTGCTCCAGCCGACCAATCAGATCACATTGTGCTTTTCAGAAGGAGGGGCTTCACAGAGACAGGAACTAAACAGGGGTGTGTTTCCCAAAGCGAACTATGGTCGCAAGTTCTGTCGTTACCAATAGAGTTTAATGGGACTTACGAGCATAGTTGACTAACGATGCTTTTGGGAAACACACCCCAGAGCATTACTGACAGACTGGGAAGAGAGGAGCTGAACAATGGAGAATATGAGGAAAATAATCAACCTGTTCTAGTAGAGCCTGAAAACAACATCAAGACTGTGTAGAAGTCTTTAAAACTCTTTGAAAATAATGTCACATTGCAAAGACATTCTTTATGAAATACATATTTGTGTTGATTTTGAGATGAAATATGATGTTTGAAATATGACTATCATGATTTTCATTGTGTTTGGTTTGTGTTCTGGCAGACCACCATGCCCATCCGGGTCTTTAGGCTCATGGGTGTGGAGACGGTTCTCCTGACCAACGCCGCTGGCGGACTGAACCAGGACTTTAAAGTGGGTGACATCATGGTCATAAAGGATCACATCAATATTCCAGGCTTCGCTGGAAACAACCCGTTAGTGGGAACGAACGACGAGAGGTGAGATTGTGCTGGTCTGAGTTTAGTGTGTGTGTGTGTGTGTGTCTGACTGATGATGATTTAATACCTTTGTGAGTAAGATATTTTACTACATGAATAATGCTTTAACAGTAGAGACAGGCCATTCATAAATCATAATTCATAATTGAAATGTAGGGCGGGGCTTGATTTTGTCCGCGTGGAATTGATTGGATGGTTGTGGTTTGCTATTGGTGGATCTCATGTGAGTGACAGGTTGCCCCGCCCTCATCATCAGAGAAGAGAAGAGATGCTGAAAGAGGGAGGAGAAGATATTCTGATTCAAGATTACCAGGAACATGAATTTAAAGCAATCTGATAAATCATTTAGAATAAACACTGCAATATTCCATAAAAACAAGAATTCTCCACTTTGATTTCATGGTGACTTTATAACCATGGTTCTTTTTTCTTCATGATGTTGACCGTTTCTTGATCGCAGGTTTGGCACGAGGTTCCCGTGTATGTCGGACGCGTATGACCGCGGTCTGCAGCAGCTGGCGCACGACGTCGCGGCGGAGCTGGACTACTCCTCGTTCATGCAGGAGGGCGTTTACAGCGCTCTGGGCGGCCCGTCCTTCGAGACGATTGCTGAGTGCAAAATGCTCCGCTTCCTCGGAGTCGATGCTGTGGGTGAGTTATCAGGAAAAATTAAAAACAAACCCTTTTACTTTCTTAACATGTTTCTGGTCTTATTCTGAATGATTCATCAGTGCATGATATTCTAGAGAAAGACAGAATGTTTGCTGCATACTGTGTAGAAAGTACTACATTTGATTTGAAACTTACTTTGTTAGCGCTTCTATATAGTATGGAAGTAGGCATATTTGGACTCTTCATCAAAATAACAACTGAAAACTTTTCCAGTGATGTGATCAATCCCTCTTATTCTCCAATTCCTGCTGGAACATGTAGTGTGTTGGTTTAATTATAAACAATAACAGATACTTTACTGTTAACTTCAACTGTAATTTAAGTCATTTTCTAATGTTGATTTATTATTTTGTTAATTTTATTCATGTAATATATATATATATTAGGGCTGTCAATTAATTAATTGGTGATTAATCTAATCACATCAAATTTGGCTCAGAAATTACCCACAAAAGTCATTATTGTGTTAAATGAGAAAAGCATCAAATAAACATTACAAAAAGTAGTTTTAGAAATAAATATTTTATTTGATTCAACATAGAATTTATAACACATAAACTTGGAGGTTTTAACGGCCATGATTTTTTTGAATTAGTATTTAGATTTATTTACAGACCAAAACAGTTTGTTTTCCAACATTCTTCAAAATATTTATGTTTCTGCAAAAGAAAGAAAATCATACTGGTTTGAAACTACATGGGAGAGGAAATGTAAATAAACAGGCAAACTATCCCCAAAATATGAAATAATTTTATTTTTTTTTAATGAAGTGATACTCTAAATAAGAAACTAAAACTGCCGGTAGGTGGCGTTAAACTGGCGTTAATGTGTGTGTGTGTGTGTGTGTTTTCAGGGATGAGCACCGTTCATGAGGTGATCGTGGCGCGTCACTGTGGAATGAGGGTGTTGGCTCTGTCTCTGATCACCAATAAGTCGGTGATGGATTATGACAGTGAGAAGAAGGCCAATCACGAGGAGGTTCTGGAGACGGGAGAAATGAGAGCCAAGCAGCTGGAGAAACTGGTCTCCACCATGGTTTCCCGCATCAAAACAGTCAAATCCTATTAGTGAGCGAAGCCCCTCAAACACGACCGCACAACTAGATGCTCGCTAGATGCCTTTAGTGACTCCAAAGTTTATCATACACTCATTACTTTTGCTTTCTAATGTTTACATTCCAGAGACAGAGCGTTTTAGGGAACATGTTCCCATGCGGCGACTGATCCAAACTAACACACCGCTGCTTCTGTCATCGCCAAATCATTTCACTTCACTGATTATAATGTTGCTGTTTTAGTATGTATTTATTGTGACCAAATGTCTGATTTATTTAAAACTAAGTTAAACAACTGGAGATAAATACCAAAAAGTCACTGAAATATGTCCAGTAAAGAAGGAAATTGGGAGCTTTTTTAAAACATCTATCTTACATCTAAAGAAACGTTACTGAATTCACTTTGAGGTATTTAACAAACACCGAACTTGAATACTGTATTTATGTGACCTATTTATGTAAAGGTGAGGTTTTTGAAGTTAAAATGAGGGTGAATGTTGTTTTTAATTGCACTAAATGATGGAGTTGGTGTTTTGTGTGTCTTTTTTAAGACCTTCATCTGAATTGCTGTTTTATTGACATACTCCAGCACTTTCCCCAGAAAGTAAAAGTTTTTTTTACCGAAACTTTAAGATTGCACTTCAAGCTATTTGATACATATTGTCCCTAATATCTTATGCTTAAATGGAATTAAATGAAAATTTTTTGACATCGTGTTGCTGTAAGTTTCCTTCATCTTTCTTGTGCTTCTTAGTCAGTGGTGTCTGTTTTCCACCAGACATTTCGTTTCATCAAACTCTCCGTGACGTCACAAACACTGCTCCATAAATGACTAAATCAACACATTCCTCATCGCTTCTGTTCTGTCATTCAATACAGAAGAGTTTTCTTAGCAACAGGGTAAACTTCTTTATTCTGCTTAATGTAAATTTAGTTTTTTTATCTTTTTTTCATGAATTGCAGCCATAAAAATACAGTTTTCCAAAATGTTGTTTCACCAGCTTCGCATAAATAACACTCTGTAACACTGGGAACGAGAAGTAAACGCATCATGTGTCTACACATTTTGCACAGGTTACGAAATGTAAATAATCCGTTTCGCATGCAAATAATCTGTGACGTCACTGCATCTCATTAACAGGGTCACTGTGTCGATCTAGTGGATGCAAATTAAACCGTTATTTGCACGTCTAACAAACCCTTATTTGCATATATATATATAAAAATATAAATATATATAAATGCATTTATTTTTAAATTTCATACAGATATAATGTTGGGAGGAGCGCAAATGCGTCAACATGAGAGTTCGTGGTAAGTTTCGTTTCTGAGTAGAAGTCCTGCCCATCGTGATCCAGTCCCACCACACACACACTCACACACACACACACACACTCACACACCGAGAAACAGCAGAAAACATGTACAGAGAAGGTAATTAAAGATCACTTACTCGTTAGACAATTAGATCTGCATTGTTATGATTATCAGTGTATTCAGCTAACAAAACTATATTTTAAGAATGTTTCTATTAAGTTATGAAAACGTTATTTCTTAATGTTCTCTGAACGTTTAAAATAATTAGTTTATTGAAGTGTAATATTAGTAGCCTTTACTTTTACTTTAAAAATAAGAAAGCATACTTTCAGTCTACTTTTCATGTACTTCTCAGAAATATACTTTTATGTACTATACTCGACTAATAATGACCGAAAAGTCTAAGTATATTTGGCAAATATTGAATCTTTTAATCGAGATAAAATGTAATTAATTAATCTAAGTATACTTGGCGAAACATTGTTCTGTGTGTGTGTGTGTGTGGTTACAAGTGTTTTGTTACCGACATTCTTCAAAATAGCTTCTTTTGTGTTCAAAGTAGTATACTTAAAGTGCAAAAATAATATATAAATAATAGACTATAAGTATGATGTTGTTCACTTAAAGAAAACTTACAAGTATACTTGCAGTATAAAACAGTGTTGGGTATAAGTTACTCTAAAAAAAAGTAATTAATTACATTAGCTACTAATTACATCTTCATATGTTACAAACAGTACGATCACCACCAGAGGGCTCCCTCGCCTGCATATTAGTTTCTCCTGTTGTAAACTACATTTCCCATGAGCCCGTGCTCGGACTGATTACTGTGACTAATCTAACTCTGTTTTGTCCCGGCTGACATTATTGGGCGTTTCTATTCCTGTTCTGACTGCCTTCGTGTTTTGACTCTTGGACTTTTCTTGTTTACGGTTGTTTTCTGCCTGCCTCGCCCCTGTGCCGTATTTGACCACGAATTCTTATCTGCCCATGTGTTTGTCTAAGTGTTGCTCATGTTTGCCTGCTTGTGGTGTTATTATTAATAAAGCTGCAGATGGATCTAAACCCTTCAGAGTCATCGTTACATCAACAGTGTAATTAGATTACTGTACTAATTTCTCTCTCTAAAAAGTATTGCATCACTTATTACTTTCCAAATCCCACCTCGACCAAAACAAGGATAGACATCAAACAGTAGTATAGTACAAACGAAAAACGTAATTGTAAGCTAGTTGTGTACTCAAAGTTTACTAATGTTACACTTAAAATATACTTAAAAGTATACTTTTATACACTAAAAAGTGGGCCAGTTTAGTCCCAAGTAACTACATAAAGTATACTTGATAAAATACTTGAAATTTACTTAAGTATACTTAATAAATTAACGAAGTATACTTGTAAATATAATTGTATACAATTTTTTTGTATGGGCAGCAAACAAAAATATGTTTTTTTTTGTTTTGTTTTTTTGCTACCGTTGCCATTGATTTATGAAAATTAATATTTCTGAATGTTCTCTGAACGTTTAAAACATCCAGTTCATTATATGTTTAAACACATTTTACGTTAAGGGAATGATGCATGATGGGAATGTTCTCTGAATGTTCTCTGAATGTTCTGAAACAAGTAATGGAGTTAATAAGGAGCAAGGCCACGCCTCCACCAGTCAGCTCGTTCCCCATCTGCATGTCTGAACCAACCTTCACAGCACCGTTTGTCTCATCAAGATTATTTCATCTTTATACAGCATCCACTAACACTTCAGTAACTTTAAACTTCGAGCCCTCAATGCTTCCGGCATTCGCACGTGACCCTCTCATCATCACTCGTGACGTCACTACACAGCCTCCACAACGGCCTCAGCCAGCAGTATCTGCGCCACCTAGTGGAGACCAAGCTCAATTTCCATCAACATCTGCTCCTACTTCAGATATAAAATCCCATATTATTACATCCTTTTTTTAATCCTTATGCTCACAAACAGCTCCAAATCCTCACGGACATTCATCCTTTCATCTCACCATACATTCCTCTGCCCTTCCTTCTGCCATTAACAGCAGCACAGCTCCTGTTATTTCTGGTTCCTCTCAACCAACAAACCCAAATCAAGTCCCTTGTGCAGGAATTCTACCTCTTAATGAACCTTTTAAACCTCCTCTTATTCCTTCTTTTTTTCCAACTAATCCCCTACCGAATTTGCTTTAGCCTTCTCGATTTACAGAGGCATAATTTGCTCTATCCAGATTGAAGGACTGAGCTTGATGATTACCCATCAATCATTTTAGACATGGCCATTCGTTTCAAGGGACCGGCTTCTATAACTACCATGTTCTTTTTGCCACTCAAGCAGCAGGTCGGTTACAGCATACATGATGCTGAACTCTACTGTCGTATCTTCACAGCCCTGTCACATCCAGCCTCAATGTGCACTGTCATCACCTCCCTTCCCTCTCAACCCTCCTCCTCACGCAAAACATCGGTATTCAATAGATTATCTACAGCAGCCTCACCTCCTCCTATAATTCCAAAACCCCTCGACATACAGTCAACGTTCCTATTCCCAAAAGCATCAACAAAAGAGGATGATCGATCCTCTACCAACTAGGCAGAATAGTATGCAATAACTTTAACCAACACAGCTTCTCACTTTCCAACTGCAGACTCCTACACACCTGCTTCTTCTGTGGAGGCCCTCGTGCAAGGACCTCTTGCCCCCACAAGAGTTTTCTGTTTTCGTGGAATGGCACATCCTTCCTCTTATAATGACTATGTCACACAGCCAGAAGACATTCAGCCGTTCACAGATGCAGTGCCTTCCACCGGCTTCGGCGGCTACTACAGCGGCCGTTGGTTCGCTTCTGAATGGCCGCCTGAGTTTAGCTGTCTTGTTCAGCAGTCAGACGTTCCCTCATCCGTGCTTTACAAAATGTATCCCATCATCATAGAAGCCATCCTTTGGGGGCACGAATGGACCAGACATTCAATACTCATCCACTCAGCAGTTAGTCGAAAACATAAATAAAGGCAAATTTCGTTCCCCAGCTATCATGCAAGTAGTTCGCAAACTGACACTAATATCTGCTCAACACCAGCTCACATTCCGGGCTACAATAGCACAGCTGACTCTTTGTGCTGTTTTTCTTTTCAGAAGTTTAGAATCTTGGCTCTAGAAACAGACATCCATCCCACGCCAATTCCACCATTTTCAGCCACCATCTACAACTAAATCCGGAGTTGGAAGACATTTCATATGCTTCACGAGAAGCTATCCTCAATGGCCTTTGCCCAGAGTACCCTCTCTGCTTACCTGACTTTTAAGGCTTTCCACTCCTTCTACCAACTTCCAGTTCCTCTAATGTATATTTGGTCCTTCTGCAACTTCAAATCTGAGCGTCCTCCATTCCTACCCTAAGTCCTCCAGATACCTATCCAGAGTCAACTTTATCCACAAACTCGCCACTGGCAACCAATGCCACTTCATTTCTCATTCTCATATATCTATGCTCATTAAAGGTCTACGTAAACAAGAACCAGTCCTCATCGTTAAACGCTTGATATTAACTGCTGACCTTCTGAGCCAATGCATCCACACATTACGCTTGGGCTACTTGAGTCCATTCTTTGGCTTCCTGTGCTGCTCGAAATTTGCCCCATCAGCTTTCAATCCAGTCATTCATCCCAGCCTCTCAGACATCACTGCTCATACACCAGATTCTCTCATATACACTCTGAAGAAAAGTTTGGAGAGTCATTTCCCATTTACAATTTTCGCCCCAACTCCTTCCTCAGTCCTTATGAACTTTCGGAATACGTTCTTTCCAGATATGACAATCATTCATCTCCTCAAGAACCACTCTTTCTTGCAGAAAATGGGAAAATGGCCACAATTTGGTTTAACAAACACTTTCAAAATATTCTCAGCACCTTCGCCATATCTCCCGAACACTACTCCATCCATCCCTTCCAGATTAGAGCAGCCACGACAGCCGCCAGCATAGGCATTCCGGATGAGACAGTCAGAGTCCTAGGTCGCTGGTCATCTGAAGCATACCGTTCATACATCCATAATAATCTTAATGATCGCCGTCAAGCTCAAGCCCACATCAGCTCATTCAAACCTTTGGGTGTCTTCAAGTAACCCAGCTTACTACCTACCGAGATGAAGCCCCTACTTTGAGTCTCCCTGGTTAAGACTTCCTGATCAGCCAGACCGGAGATATGCCATCCTTTCCTTTCCCTTCCCATCCTTTTCAACCTGTCTTCATTCTAATAAAGTCTATTATCTGCATAGTTGTGGTGTGGTCCTTGCTAGTGAAGTAACATTTTTAAAAATCATTACACGAACATCCAATTAAAATGTTTCAGGAAAAAAGTATGTGAATACAATTTTTGGGCAAAATTTTGAGAACATTATTAAAGACCAGATAACACTGAACGAACCTATTAATATTACTGAAAGAATGTTTGTTCATAACTTTGAGAAAACGTTCTGAGAACATTAGCTGGGTTATTGTTAGTTTTCTCAACAATTTTCTTGATACTTTGGTTTTTCCTCAGGAGAAAAGATGCCACACAGTGATTGGAGGGAGAGTTCCAGCAGAAACTCAAACATAAAACGGAGAATCGCTCAAACCTCCCAAGGGTCATTTGGCAGTGATCAGTTCGCAGTAAATCCAGCACCGACTGAACTGCGCCTGGTTCTGCTGGGAAAAACAGGAGCGGGGAAAAGCGCGACAGGAAACACCATCCTGGGAAACAAATGCTTTGACGATGGATTGAGCATGAGCTCGGTCACAAAAGAGTGCAAGAGAGAATGTGCGACAGTGGAGGAACGAGAGCTGGTTCTTGTGGACACACCTGGTTTTTTTGACACAAACTTAACAGATGAAGAACTACAAGGAGAACTAATACGTTGCCTGGCTTTGTGTTCTCCAGGTCCTCATGCGTTTCTGCTCGTCATACCGATAGAGCGATACACAGAGGAGCAGCAGCGCACCATAGACATGATTCTGGAGATGTTTCATGAGGACGTCTCTCATCACACCATCCTCATATTCTCCCACGCAGATAGACTTCAAGGAGGATCCATTGAAGGGTTTATTTCAAAACAAAATCAAAAAGTCCAGGAGCTCGTGAAGAGATTTGGGAGGCGTTTTGTGGCTTTTGACAACACCAACCCTACAAACCGCCATCAGGTGAGTCGACTCCTGCAGAGGGTTGACAAGCTGCTCGCTCAAAATGAGAACCGTCACTTCATCAGTCCAATCATACAAGTCATGCAGGAAGCCCAGAAGATAATCGACAAGAAAATGCAAGCTGATATGGCTGAAAGAATGAAGCAAATCAAGCAAGAGGTCAGGAAACTGGCTGATGTTCGATGGCGTTTGTTTATTGCATCCATGAATGAAGAGAGGCAAGAAACAGAGAGAAAAAAGAAAAGGATACAAGGCAGGATTAAACAGATAGAGACGGATATAAAGAAAGAAGAGCAGAATGTGCAACCAATCCCAGAGAGACTGGAACGGTTCAGAGCATCTCTGAATAGAGAGCAGGTGAACATGAGAAGACTGGAGGAAAGAGAGATGGAGGAGGAGGAGGAGAGAATGGAAAGAGAAAATGAAGAAAAGGAAGACCTGGACATCTGGATCCAAGAAGAGGAGCAGAGAAGACTGAGTGAAGAAGGGCAGAACAATGAACTTCTCTCAAAACGCAATATGAAACTGCTGATTATGCTGTCCATGTTTATGCTGGGGGCCGGAGCTGCGTATGCACCTGCGCTCCTAGCGTTTCTGTTCCCTGCAGCTCCGGCTGTGGAAGTCGGATTGTCTGCCCAGATTTTGTCCACCTTGCTTGGTGCTGGAGCTGTAGAAAGCGGGAGTGTTTTTGGGACGCTCGCTCTAGTTGCAGTGAAATCTGCATCTGTAAAGCTGGCAGCGATGGCACAGTGCTGCATTCAGTGATCCGGTTATGATTGACAACCAAGATTCCACAATCAGTCAACCAAGTTCACAAATCAAGATTATGAAATAAGTTTTTAAATTTGGAAATTTAGATGAATTGAAAATATATTATACATGACAATGACAAATTTTTAATACATTTATACCGTGGTCTGTCTGAATACTCGATTCTGATTGGTTAGAAGGTGTCCGCTAAAACCTTCCAGGCAGTTTAATCACTGTTTTATAATAATTTATATTAATTTCATTGAAACTACACACACGTGTCACGTGACATCTCTCGTACAGAGATCGGCGCCGCGCACAGAAACTTGATGCGCCCCGTGACTTTTATTGCTGGATGATGACATCACTGATTTCTGCAGAGCTGCTGTATAGATAAATTAACTAAATTAATATAACTAATGATTTTGAAAATGGAAATGAATCAATACTTAACTTAATAAAGCTGGACAATAGAGCTTTATGATTAATCGCTAAAAGATCGCGATCTCGATTCAAAAACCCGCGCAATCTCATTCCTAAATGACCATTCTCCTGTGTCCATTAAACCTTTGATAAGGAGAGCAGTTGTCAGCTTCACAATTAGTCTTTTCGACCCCACAGTATCGTTATATCTCACAGAAGTACTGAGATATAATTGTCGGATATAAACACTGATGTCTATGCTAGCGATCAAAATAGATTTAATCACCTTTCGAAAGTAACAGTGGTGCTTCAACGACTGTATCGATTACATCGTTACGCCACCAGGTGGCGACAAGTGACATTTAATTTGTCAATGAATCATTCATTCAAGATATTTGTTCAAAAACGATGATTCTTCCAGTAGCTACTAGGCTTGTTCAAGATTCCTCGCTGCGCAGACCGATCGGTGTATGACATCAGAGAGCGACTGGAGAGCAAATGACTCCTTATGCTTTTGAATCACTCTCGCGGTACTTTGATGTCATACGCCGATCGGAGTATTTATTAGAGAGTCATTGAATCATTCATTCAAACTGATTTTTAAATGAAAAAAAAAGATTTTTTTTTTTTTAACATGAAGGCCAAGTATGGTAAAAATTCTATACTTTTGTTAATAATTTGTGCTCTGCATTTAACCCATCAGTTAGTGCACACACATTAGGAGTAGTGAGAAGTGAACACACACACATACACTGCAAACCGTGAACACACACCCGGAGCAGTGGGCAGACATTTTTGCTGTGGCACCCAGGGAGCGACTGGGGGTTCGATGTCTTGCTCAAGGACACTTAGTCATTTCTTGCCGGTATTGAGACTCGAACCCGCAACCTTTGGATTACAATTGTTGTTTAAATTAACAATCAATTAATCGATTAATCGTTAATTTAAACCTCTTAAATCCAAAGTGGGGGTGCTACTAAGTTAAATTACTTAACAACCACTTGCTTAACCAGAACAAAATAATAGTCGTTTTAAAGCTTAGAAGCTTATGGAATATGACCATCACTTGACAAGAGCTTTTAAATTTACTGACATATTATGACTGCTCTGTTTTCATAGCATAAAAAAACTGCTTTATTACACGAAAATGTGATCTGTAAAATCACAGTAGCCTACATAACAAACTGTTGTATACTGTTGAAAAGGTCTCAACTAGCAGAATCCAACAAGCGTATTTGTTTCAGTTAGAGACCAAACTATACCAAGTATTTGTATGAAATAATGTCGCTGCATGTAATCAAGTATACACATGATGCTTTTGCACCACGTTTTTGTTTGTAACTTCTCGAAATATTAGTAAACCATAGTAGATCTTTGGCGGATGTAGTACGTCTGAATTTGCATCGGGCCGTTCTTTGCCTCCATGTCGTGCGTTAAAATTGTTTAATGCACAGCTAGCCGTGGATTAGCCTTTTTTTTTTCTCTCACAATTGTGATATATAAATTTGGAGTTTTGGAGCAATTTGAAGTTATAAAGTCTGAACTGCAAGATTATCTCAGATAATTCTAAGGAAAAAAGTCGGAATTGTGAGATAAAAAGTAACAATTACCTTTTCTGAATATACAATAGTTCAACAAAGTGTTATACGTATTTTGATATGCAAGTGATTATTATCATGTTTATTGATTATAATCTGACTGGCACAAAAGGCACTTCCTTAATCATCCTCCAGGAAGTGACATCATTATCTGGGGGAATCAGAAGCACAACTTCAGTAAGTGTTATCAGTGGATCTGATGAATTTTGTGGTTGAATGTTTTGTGTTTGTCACTTAAGAAAAATCCATCCTGTTTGATCAAAGTACACAAAATCATTTTAATGCAACATTTTGAAAGTTGGTTAAAAACATGAAAGTTGATGATCTAAGGATTCTCAGTCTGTGTGTTACTGTAAGAGAGCAACCGTACATCTGTGCTGTTTTATTTTCTTTGTTTTTATAAGATTTAATTTTATAACCATTAGTCATTGTAGTTACATTTATTCATGTATTCATCATTTTATTATTATTGATTTATTTTGTTTTTATTTTTTATATCACTTATTATTTTACTTATTAAATGCTTGCTATAGTTTAATCTTCACGATTGTGTGGTTTGAAGGGATGTTTGTTTTCAAGAGTAGGAGATAAAAGAATGTCTCCATTTCAAGGTTTTTAACGTCACAGATGATGTGGTGAAGCAGGAATTTTCCATTGTTTTTGCTTTGGTATAATAACACTTGTTGGATTTTGTACTGGTCAGATGTAGTGAGCATTGAAACACACAGCTAAGATTATTCAATAAACTGCATTTATTATCATCACTTCGTCTGCTTCTGCTCTTCCCTGGCTGTCTCAGTCAAACTCTCAGGCTGATAGAAGACTTATATCTTCTGGCAGGGATTCGTATCTAATATATTTGATATTTCTGATGTGGAGATCCATCCGATGTAACATTTTGGCAAGATCTAACAAAGTGAACTTCAAGCTGACGTCCTCATGTAAGCTATTGCTAATCACAGAGCTTGAGCATGTTCAATTAAATCATCCTTAACCAAAGATGTGTCACATGCACTGACGTCATATTTAAGCTCTCTAATTTTCTGAAAATACTTGTTTCTTTACCTTGTGAACTGAGTGAAATACTTCACACTGCTGAAGAGAATAAACGTCAGTCTTCACCGGGTTAGTGAACATCGTTCAACGTGGGTTGCTTTCGATGGACATATTTTATGCACGAACACATTCTGATTCTGACAATCCTGACTTGAATATTTTCAATAATTTTCTATTCTTGGCTGAGCTTGAGATGAGTCCAATTTAACTCATATCCTGATGTAATGGTCTATATATTACAAACTTAACAGGAGATTTTTATAAAATGTATTTTCACTCTTAAAAATAAAGGTTTCAAAAGTGGGTTTTTCACAGTGATGCCATAGAAGAACCTTTTGGTTCCCCAAAGAACCTTTCAGTGATCAGTTCTTAAAAGAATCTTTTTTTTTTCTTATTGTGAACAATATTTTAATAACCTAAAAAACCTTTTGTGCATTTGAAAGGTTCTTTATGGAACCATCAATGCCAATAAAGAACCTTTATTTTTAAGATTGTTAATTGCTATCTTCTAAGTTACTTAAAAGATTAAGGCAGTTATCAAAGTTTGATGTTGTTTAATTTTCCAAAAAAAGATGATAAATGTTTACATGATTTGTTACATTTAATTTGAGCCATATACAGTGGGGTTCAGGTCTGGAGATTGGGCTGGACATGACAGGGTCTTGATCTCATGGTCCTCCATCCACAGCCTTATTGGCCCGGCTGTGTGGCATGGAGCACTGCTCTGCAGGAAAAAACAATCCTTTGCCAGAACAATTTTTCTTCCAGCTTCTGACAGAGAGCTGCATGAGCTCACGGCGCCATCTACAGGACACCCTTAGCATCTTAGCCAGGGTTCAAAGCATAGTATGTAGTCCATAGCAAGTATATAAATATATATATATAGTGGCTGTTTCAATGGGCCGCTATACGTAAACCATCCGCCATATTGGAATGGTCAAAGCCGGACTTCAGCAGATGATTTTGCTAAACTAACACAATACTACAAGACGAAAGCATCAGCTAACACATTAAAAAGTTACTAAAGTAAAAACATAAAAAAGTACCACAGTAATAAAAACCAGTAATTTTGAGTTAATACATATAAAAACGCAAAACAACACGTTCTCACCTGTGAAAGGTTTTTCCATTTCTTCTGAGATTTAAATCTCAGTGGTTTCACAACCAGAAGCTGCACAATGTTGTGGGATCACTGATTCTTACTGTGAGCGACGACACGCTGACTGATCCAAGATGGCGGGCGCGCCATCAGTTTTTGTTGATTAAAGGGTTATTACACCAAAAAATGAAAATTCTGTCATCATTTACTGACCCTGATGTCATTCCAAACCCGTAAGCCTTTTGTTCATCTTCAGAACACAAATAAAGGGTGCGTCTCGATCAGCTCCCCAGTTCAGTAGTCAGGGCACTGATCAGGGAATCAGCCTCATTCATTTACATGATATACAACTGCATCTCAATAAATTAGAATGTCATGGAAAAGTTCATTTATTTCAGTAATTCAACTCAAATTGTGAAACTCGTGTATTAAATAAATTCAGTGCACACAGACTGAAGTCTTTGGTTCTTATAATTGTGATGATTTTGGCTCACATTTAACAAAAACCCACCAATTCACACTTTCAATAAATTAGAACACTTCATAAGATCAATAAAAAAAAGGATATTTTAAACAGAAATGTCAGGCTTCTGGAAAGTATGTTCATTTCTATGCACTCAATACTTGGTTGGGCCTCCTTTTGCATGAATCACTGCATCAATGCGGCGTGGCATGGAGGCGATCAGCCTGTGGCACTGCTCAGGTGTAATGAAGGCCAGGTTGCTTTGATAGCGGCCTTCAGCTCATCTGCATAGTTGGGTCTGGTGTCTCTCATCTTCCTCTTGACTATAGATTCTCTATGGGGTTCAGGTCAGGTGAGTTTGCTGGCCAATCAAGCACAGTAACACCATGGTCATTGAACCAGCTTTTGGTACCTTTGGCAGTGTGGGCAGGTGCCAAATCCTGCTGGAAAATGAAATCAGCATCTCCATAAAGCTTGTCAGCAGAAGGAAGCATGAAGTGCTCTAAAATCTCCTGGTAGATGGCTGCGTTGACTGTGGACTTCAGAAAACACAGTGGACCAACACCAGCAGATGACATGGCAGCCCAAATCATCACTGACTGTGGAAACTTCACACTGGACTTCAAGCAACATGGTTTCTGTGCCTCTCCACTCTTCCTCCAGACTCTGGGACAGTGATTTCCAAATGAAATGCAAAATTTACTTTCATATGAAAAGACGACTTTGGACCACCGAGCAACAGTCCAGTTCTTCTTCTCCTTAGCCCAGGTAAGACGCTTCTGACGTTGTCTTTGGTTCAGAAGTGGCTTGTTATGACAGTTGTAACCCATTTCCTGAAGACGTCTGTGTGTGGTGGCTCTTGATGCACTGACTCCAGCTTCAGTCCACTCCTTTTGAAGCTCTCCTAAGTTCTTAAATCGGCTTCGCCTGACAATCTTCTCAAGCCTGCGGTCGTTCCTTTCACTTGTACACCTTTTCCTACCACACTTTTTCCTTCCAGTCAACTTCCCATGAATATGCTTTGGCACAGCACTCTGTGAACAGCCAGCTCTTTCAGCAGTGACCCTCTGTGGCTTACCCTCATTGTAGAGGGTCTTGATGATGTCTAGTCAGCAGACTTCCCCATGACTGCTGTTGGGATTACTGACCTAAACCCAGTATTTATACCCTGAGAATGGTCATTTAGTAGAACTTGAAATTAAATATTCTAATAATTTGAGATACTGATTTTTTGATTTTGATGAGCAGAAAGCTGTAATCATCAAAATGAAAACAAAAAAGTCTGGAAATATTTTACTTTATGTCTAATAAATCTAGAATATATTTAAGTTTTACTTTTTGAATTAAATTACAGAAAAAGAAAAAACTTTTTCATGATATTCTAATTTATTGAGATGCACCTGTACTGATTCACGACATAGGGAGCTGATTGAGACGGAGGGAAAGATATTTTTAATTAAATCTGTGTGATTTCTGTACGCAACTACCACTTTGACACTTCAAAAAGTTCATAAAGAGATCATAAAAGTTAAATTGAGTGGTTTAGTCAAAATTTTCTCAACTCGATCGCTTTGCGCCTGATGACTGCAATTCCTCATATTCTCATGTGCTCAAGTTCAGTGTGTTCCTGTGATCTTCTATACACTCAAGTCCCTCCGTCAGTTTCACCTGTTCTCTTCAGCAGAAGGACGTCTGACAGATGAACCTGAATGAACTGAAGAACATGATCATCATGGCAAACATCAGAGGTGTGAATGCTGTGAATGCCAAACCACTGTGTGTGTGTGTGTGTGTGTGTGTGTGTGCGTGTGTGTTTGAGAGTGTTTAAGTAGTAATACTACCTAATAGTGAAAATGTGACCTACATAGTGATCATGAGTCATCCACTCAACAGTCAGAATCCGTTACAGCTTGAATCCATTGTACATGTATAAAAATGAAAAGGGAATCATGATTAATGATTAAAATAATTCAGCAGTTTCATCACAATTCCCTGAGGAAATAACAGACGACACACACAGTCTTCATGTCAGTATATCCAGTCGTTCTGTTTTAATACAAAGTCGACATATCTACACACATGATCTGAAATCAATAAGCAGAGAAAAGTGAACCACTACGTCATCAGCACTCGGCCCACGTTCACTCACCGCTCGTCTGATCAATTGTTGCTTTGACAGCTGATTGAGGGGTTATTTGTGTGCTTTCGTCTTTAAAGGAACATTTTAATTAGTGAGAATCGTGTCTCAATGTCTGAATGTGCTTTAACTTCATGAGAGAAAAACTCTGTGCTGATGCAGATCGGCGTCTCGCTGACTAGTATTGAGCTGGTAAAACGGTACAGTGATGCATCAGATGCTGAAACCACGCTTCTCTGATGTGCTGACCGAACAGGACCATTAATCCGCTGATATTTGGTCATGTTTGAGATTAAACCGCATTCACTTTGGCCAACAGAAGCAGTTTTGTGTAAAGGTGTGATCACATTAGTGAAATTTTGCAGGTCAAAAACTATTTTCTATTGCGATGCATAACACAAATCCACGCAACCAACTTGAACAATTTGCGAAATGTGCTTTTGTGAAATTTGCATGTATTCCTATTGAAACGACTGTATTTCGCTCCTTGAAAAGTCGCACAACATCTGTAAATGTGACTATGCCTTAAATCTCACTTGCTATCAATACATTTATCAGCCATCCATCACATTTCAGTCAATCATGTTAACATGGTATTACCCTGGTAGTTTTTGTTGGGTTGAATTAGTGCAGTTTACCACGGTGCATCACTGTATTCAAAACTTGATCTGAGGTTCTCTGGGCTCTTCAAACCTGCGTGTGCTTCAACTCACTTTGTTTGACTGATTATGCCATTAATGCTGATGAGGAACATGTGTAATATCTCGGTTTGCGATACGTCACGACTGGACTGATTCGGTGCGGTTTGGGCTCCGGAGGGCCGCGGGCCGTTGGCTTCCTCTAGAACAATCAGTGCACAGGAAATATCAAAATATCTGAGAGGGTTACGAAGCACAACACTGTACATCTGAGCCATGTACAGTCACATTAGCTGGCCAACTACACCACAGCTCACAAATTATATTGCCATAAAAATCATGTAAATAAATAGATCCTTAAAAATTCAAGCATAATATCAACAAAATGAAATAAAAAATCAGGTCGATTAAATATTTGACAACAACGATAAGGCTCACTTCACGTCTCCGAACCGGCTCGTTTCCTGCGCTACTCCTAAACATCACGCCTCGGCTAAACTAAACATGACAGGAAGAGTTTCGCTGCGAGAACGGGTCAAACAGACGAGCAGAAACCGCCGTCCGGACATCTGTTTGAGGGGAAATGGGCGAGGACAACGATCTAGATCTGATTCAGTGACTGGAAATACTGGGGAACGGACCTCGTCTTCGCCCACGATCCCTCCTCGCCGTGTCTAGAATGTGCGTGCTGAATCGCTTATATGTTTTGGGCTGAATAATCGTCCCTCTTCCGTCTCACCATAAAGACTAGGCGTAGAACATTATGCCACAGCTGAAAGGAGCAAAAGAACATGATACAGATACGAGATTCAAGCATTGAAAACTCCCTTGGCCACCCAAACACGGCGTAAGCAGCATATAGTCATGTAGAGACACACCGAAATACAGTATTCACAGGAGTTCAGTCCGTCTGGTCCACGAGCTCCGGAGCAGAGATTACATCACGTCGACGCGTTGGCTGCGGTTCTGCGGTCGCTCCGTTAGGCACAGAAGGTAGGAGATCTGCGGTCCGGATGGCAACGATGACTCGCGTTCCCTTCGTTCACACTAACTCACGTCTGACGTTGGCAAATACAGTTTGAAGAAACTCCCACTGAAGGGTGCAGCAATTATCCAGGCTTTTGATTTCATAGTTTCTTTTTTTTGTTGTTGTTGTTTTGCTTTAAATAGATTTTGTACATGTAATATTTTCCTCTTGTTACGAAGAAGATCTTCATCCACAGTTTAATATTTCTAAAAAGCCGACCACAACATTAATATCAATATTTGAACACTGAGGTAATAGTTTGCGTCTCCGGAGGTTCTGAGAGAACATCTGCGCTGTATGAGTTTGTTCCTCTGCGAGTGTTTGTGGGGTTGTTGAGGGGGAAGGTTTGACATGTTGGTGTTCTTCTTCTCTTATGTTGCATAGTGATCAAAACTTCCAAGGTACTCCAGACCGGCCTGATAGCAGAACTGATACTCGTCCTGCGGACAGACAGACAGACGGCTGTGATGAACACTCGACGTCACTGATCTAAACCAGTTCTGCTCCTGCAGGGTTCAGCTTCACTCCTGAATCATCTGATGAAGATCATCACAGACAGGTGTGTGTTGATCTGAACTCTGCAGGAACAGGACTGGACGCCTCTGGACTGAAGTGACCTTAAATAAAACATTCATTTTTAAGAGTTTTTTGTTCATCTGATTATCCCTGCATGTCCCTGTTCAGCACTAGTACATTATATTCTGTGTTTGACATAATAAAAAAGTGACTAAATGTACATTTTCTGACGGAAATGTGAGTGGTGCTTGCCGTAGCAAAACTCTGCACTAGACAGTTGCTCGGGTGTTCTGGGTTGTTGCTAGGCAATTACTATGGTGTTCTGGGTGGTTGCTAGGGTGTTGTGGATTGTTGCTGGGCAAATGCTATGTGGTTGCAATGCAGTTACTAAGGTGTTCTGGATGATTGCTAGGGTGTGGTTGCTAGGCAGTTGCTAGGGTGTTGCCATGTGGTTGCTAGGCAGCTGCTAGAGTGTTCTAGGTGGTTGGTAGGGTGTTGTGGGTTGTTGCTAGGCAAATGCTATGTGGTTGCAATGCAGTTACTAAGGTGTTCTGGATGGTTGCTAGGGTGTTAGG
This sequence comes from Ctenopharyngodon idella, assembly GCF_019924925.1. Classification (NCBI taxonomy): domain Eukaryota; kingdom Metazoa; phylum Chordata; class Actinopteri; order Cypriniformes; family Xenocyprididae; genus Ctenopharyngodon; species Ctenopharyngodon idella. The sequence goes on along the minus strand of NC_067221.1, from coordinate 42,586,950 downwards.
AGTGCCAGGCAGTTGCTAGGATGTTGTGGGTAGTTGCTAGGGTGCACCTAGGCAGTTGTTAAGGTATTATGAGTCGTTGCTAGGGCGTTGCTATGTGGTTGCTAGGGTGTTGCCATGTGGTTGCTAGGCAGCTGCTAGAGTGTTCTAGGTGGTTGGTAGGGTGTTGTGGGTTGTTGCTAGGCAAATGCTATGTGGTTGCAATGCAGTTACTAAGGTGTTCTGGATGGTTGCTAGGGTGTTAGGAGTGCCAGGCAGTTGCTAGGATGTTGTGGGTAGTTGCTAGGGTGCACCTAGGCAGTTGTTAAGGTATTATGAGTCGTTGCTAGGGCGTTGCTATGTGGTTGCTAGGGTGTTGCCATGGGGTTGCTAGGCAGCTGCTAGAGTGTTCTAGGTGGTTGGTAGGGTGTTGTGGGTTGTTGCTAGGCAAATGCTATGTGGTTGCAATGCAGTTACTAAGGTGTTCTGGATGGTTGCTAGGGTGTTAGGAGTGCCAGCAGTTGCTAGGATGTTGTGGGTAGTTGCTAGGGTGCACCTAGGCAGTTGTTAAGGTATTATGAGTCGTTGCTAGGGCATTGCTATGTGGTTGCTAGGGTGTTGCCATGGGGTTGCTAGGCAGCTGCTAGGGTGTTCTGGGTGGTTGGTAGGGTGTTGTGGGTTGTTGCTAGGCAAATGCTATGTGGTTGCAATGCAGTTACTAAGGTGTTCTGGATGGTTGCTAGGGTTTTCGGAGTGCCAGGCAGTTGCTAGGATGTTGTGGGTAGTTGCTAGGGTGCACCTAGGCAGTTGCTAAGGTATTATGAGTCGTTGCTAGGCAGTTGCTAGGGTGTTGCCATGTGGTTGCTAGGCAGCTGCTAGGGTGTTCTGAGTGGTTAGTAGGGTGTTGTGGGTGGTTGGTAGGGTGTTGTGGGTTGTTGCTTGGCAAATGCTATGTGGTTACGAAGGTGCTCTGGATGGTTGCTAGGCTGTTCTGAGTGATTGGTACGTAATTGCTACATGGTTGCCAGCCAGTTACAAGGATGTTGTGGGTGCTGCTAGGGTGCTCTTAGGCAGTTGCTAGGGTGTTCTGTGTATTTGCATTATCGATCGTTGCTATGGCATTGCTAAGTGGTTACTAGACAGTTACTATGGTGATGTTCTGGGTGGTTGTAAGGGTGTTGCTAGGTTGTCCTGGGTGGTTGCAAGTGTGTTGCTAGGGTGTTTGTGGGTGGTTGCATGGGTTTTGCTAGGCAGTTGCAAGGGTGTTCTCAATGGTTGATAGGGTGTTGCTAGGACATTGTTATGTGGTTGCTAAGCAGTTTCTAGGGTATTCTGGCTGGCTGCTAGGCATTTGCTAGGGTGTTCTGTGTATTTGCTAGGGTGTTATCAGTGGTTGCTATGCAATTGCTATGTGGTTGCTAAACAGTTACTATGGTGATGTTTTGGGTGGTTGTAAGGGTGTTGCTAGGTTGCCCTGGGTGGTTGCAAGGGTGTTGCTAGGCATTTGCTAGGGTGTTTGTGGGTTGTTGCAAGGGTTTTGCTAGGCAGTTGCAAGGGTGTTCTCAGTGGTTGCTAGGACATTGTTATGTGGATGCTAGGCAGTTCCTAGGGTATTCGGAGTGGTTGCTAGATAGTTGCTAGTGTGTTCTGGGTGGTTGCTAGGGTGTTGCCGTGTATGTCTTTGTTTATCACTAGCACAGTTTATCGCTATAGGGTTAGGGCTACATAAAAACTTTCTCAATAACAGTAGGAATCATAGTATTTGTGGTACTTTGGGTCTGAGGGAGGAAATATGTTCTACAGGAGGTTGAACAGAAACTGTCCTGAGAAGAGCCGAGATCTTCTCCAGACTCACAGGTCGATGATGAACAGTGTTTGACGGCTGTGACGTGTGTTTACTGTACCTCAGTCTGCACCATCGCCGGCCGTTGTGTGCGCAGCATTTTGACGGTCTGGAAGATGTCGACGGCGCCCTCGTAACGCATCCGCTCCAGCACGATACTGAGAGTGATGAACACACCTGTGCGCCCGACGCCCGCACTGACACAGAGAGAGAGAGACGAACACTGAGTGTGTGTGTGTGTGTTTACAGTGTGACTGTGATCAGTGCAGATACATCAGTGATGGCTATCAGTCTAGTGTTAGTCGAGTCCAAGTATCATCATCACCTGCAGTGCACTGTGATTGGTCCATCCTGACCGAACTGCTCCTTGGTTTTATGCACCTGTCCAATGAAATCAATGAAACCCTCCCCTGACTTTGGAACACCTTGTTCTGGCCAATCAGTGAACTGAAACTGTCTGACGGTTCTGGACTGTCCATCCTATGGAGAAAAAGACAATGAGTCAGAACATCTGCAGATCTGAGCTGCTGTGAGAATCCTGAGACACATGATGTCAGCGTCATGAATCTAATCCCTCAGTCTCTCTTCATGAGGATTCATGAGTGTCATGTGTTTCTAGGGCATTGCTAGGGGGCAGTTGCTGAAGTATTCTAGGTGGTTGCTAAGCAGTTGCTAAATTGGGTGTTCTGGGTGGTTGCTAGGGTGTTGTGGGTGGTATTGCTGTGGTTGCTAGGGTATTGCTAGGCTGTACTGGGTGGCTGGTATGGAGTTGCTAGGGTGTTCTAGGTGATAATAGAGGAGTCAACCCTGTTACCAATCAGACTGTATTCACTAAAGTAATGAACTATCCCATTAATTAAAAACAATCTAATCCTCCTTTCGGCACACAAAGTTAAATTCTCATTAAATTCAGTGTTCAATCCAGGCTCAGTCGGCTCAGTTCTCCTCTGTGATGCTCTGGTGCTTCATAACATGATCTGAATGATCATACCGCGGTAAACGACGGCCTGTACTCACCCTGGCGTCGGTGACTTTGAACTCTCTCAGGATGTACTGCGGCATGTTGTATTCTGCCATGGGATCCACCACGAAGTACTGATATCGAGCCGAACGCTCCGCCGGCCAGTACTGATGACACTTCTCCTGTCGACACACAGAAGTTACTGCAACTGCTCATTTCAACCAAAATTAGGATGAAAAATCTTCATTGACAACCTTTGTTTCCATGGCTAAGACGAGACGACACCGACATCATTATGACTGTTATTAAGATATGAGTAAGTTTTCATTGACTAAAACTAGAGTAAAGTTCCCAGACTTTTAGTCAACTAAAACGTAGGATAAGTTGACTAAATATGATAAAACTAAATCTCACACAAGACTAAGAGTAAGGCTAAATTAAAAACAGCTGATAAAATGAGCACAAGTTGGAGTGTGTGAGCTTCTCACCCGTCCCATCTCGCGCAGTTTGGTCAGCATCACCACGATGGTGGAGTTGTGTTCCCACAGCATCCGCCAGAAGTCCTCCGTGGTCTCCGCCAGCGGCCCCTGCGTCGCGATATACGCCTTCTGCTGCCTGAAGACACACGGACACTGCGTGACGCGACACACCTGCACAACTATCTGCTGTATGACACACATTCAGTCTGAAGCTGGAGTCCAGATCTAAATGATGGTTCAGGTGAACCTTTAGCGCTTTATACAGTACAGACCGTTTCAAAGCCGCTTCACAGTAAAAAACTGAATCAATGATTCAAACTTCATCAAATATGAGACAAATTCAGCTGTGCAGAAGATGATAGAGTCATTATTCAGATCAGTTCAGTTCACGTTTTGAACTGCAGGTAAAGTCTACCTGTATCCGTCGATGAAGCTGGCGTTGATATAGTCGGACCCTTCCAGGCCTCTGATTGGCTGCAGACACACGCGTGTGGTTTCGTACGGCATGATGTTCACCAGCCGGTTCTTGAATTTGTTGCAGGGCAGATTAGCGCTGACGAACCGGGAGGTGTGTGCTTTAGTGTTGGCCAGACGCTGACAGACACAAACACATCAGAATAAGGTGAAGCAGGTCACGGGGGTCACGGCTGCGGTCACCACAGTGTAACGGGAACCAACACCCTCAAACTTTATGTTTGGTATATGAAAGTCACATTAAAACTGTCCTGGAAACACTTCAACAGGCCTCCATGGTTTATTTTAACTGCTTATAACCACTATTTATGTACTACGCAAACTTAATCTCAAATTGATGTGCAGTAAAATATGAAATTTCATTATAAAAACATGAATTACATATTCAAATTCTTTTGATCCAAACAGTGAAATAAACAAAACATTTATATTTATTGTATGGAAATGATGTATCTACACTACTGGTCAAAGGTTTAAAATAATTCATATTTATTAATGTTTTTTAATGTCTCTTCTGCTCATCAAGGCTGTATTTATTTGATCAAAAATACAGTAAAAACAGTAAAATATATTATTCCAATGCAAATCAGCTGTTTTCTATGTGAATATATAGTAAAATATAATTTATTCCTGTGATCAAAGCTGAATTTTCAGCATCATTACTCCAGTCTTCAGTGTCACATGATCCTTCAGAAATCATTCTAATATGATGATTTGATGCTCAACAAACATTTATAATTATTATCAGTGTTGAAAACAGTTTTTGTGGAAATTGTCATACATTTATTATTCTTATTGAAAGCAGTTTTTGCTCCTTAATATTTGTATGTAAACCGTGATTCACTACCATTCAAAAGTTTGCATTAAAATAAAAAATAAAAAGATATTAATACTTTTATTCATCAAGGACACATTAAATTGATCAAAAATGATAATAATCATAAATATTTCTTGAGCATCAAATCATCATATTAGAATGATTTCTGAAGGATCATGTGACACTGAAGACTGGAGTAATGATGCTGAAAATTCAGCTTTGATCACAGAAATAAATTACACTTTACTATATATTCACATAGAAAACATTTATCTTAAATTAGAATAATATTTCACTGTTTTTACTGTATTTTTGATCAAATAAATGCAGCCTTGGTGAGCAGAAGTGACAAAATATCTTTTTGTTGTTTGTTGATCAAGGAGGAGAAACACACGTGATGTGTGAAAAGTACAATCAAGCTCAATATCACTTCTAATGTGTGTCATTATTAGTCGATAATGAACCTTGAACTCCAGCTCCATTCCGCTCACGTGTTCTCCCGCCTCCACCTGCGACAGCGTCTGTATGTAGGAGTACAGGCTCCGCGCCGCCACCTCCGTGTTCCCGCAGGCCACGGCCTCCAGCAGCGCCTCGTGGATGAAGCCGTACTGATCCTCCGTCTGCACCATGTAGTTCCTCTGCGAGCGCATCAGGGTCACGTGACCGTACACGTCCACCGTCCGCTCGTGACGGATGCGCTCCAGCATGGCGTCGATCACTATGAAGCAGCCGGTGCGGCCCACGCCAGCGCTGAGACAGGAAAACACCACGGTATAATTCCCCTGATCTGTTTCTGGCTACTGATATCTGATTTACAGACGCATTCATCTGACACAACAGAGCACAGTGGGATTATACAGTTTAATAACTTCAATAACTGTAATCTATAATCCAGATTACAGAGGAACACGCATGATGCCGAACATGCATGAGGAAACACTGCTGTAATCTGGGTGTGTGAAGATACTAAACTACTATGAAAGTGTGTGTGTGTGTGTGTGTGTGTGTGTGTGAGTGTGAGTGTGTGTGTCAGTGTGAGTGTGTGTGTGTCTGTGTTTGTGTGTGTGCTTGTTTTTGTGATTTATGAGGACACAAATGTGTATAATGACATGGGTATTACACTGGTATTACGACGTAAACATGAAATATGAGGACATTTCATGAGTCCTCATATTTAAAATAGCTTTAAAAACATACTAAACAATGTTTTATTAAAAATGTGAAAATGCAGACAGTTTCCTGTGATGGGTAGAGTTAGTGTAGGGGAGAGAACGTACAGTTTGTACAGTATAAAAACCATTACACCTATGGAGAGTCCCCACTAAGATAGCAAAACAAACCTGTGCGTGTGTGTGTGTGTGTGTCTGATAATGATGCTTGCAATCAATTGAATCAATTGCTTCAAAATGTCAAAATGATTCACTCTTTTGAATCGCTCTAAACGGCACACGCTGGCGACTCCTGCTGGTCAGATCGGTGTTAATGCAATGAAAACTGCATGTAAAAACACCTTTTAAAAACAACTGCAAATGTTTCATTGAAAATGTAATTATTAAATGCAATTAACAAATCATCCAATACCATTAAATATGAAGTGTTTGTATAATATGTGTTATTTTATTCAATTGTAGGGCTTGTTTATGCAGAGTTTGATTAGTCAGGCCTCTTCCTTTTTATTATACAAATGTCTCATTAAAAAATGTCTACAAATGTATAAAACTGATCTGAGATCAGGTAGACACTAGTTCATGGGTTCACAGAGATCATCGCACCCTCACGGGAACGTTTCTAAACAGTAATGACGTAACATCAGTTTGATATGTGCTTGGAAACAAATGATTAAAGGGACAGTTCACCCAAAAATGAAAATTATCCCCTGGTTTATTCACCATCAAGCCATCCTGGGTGTATATGACTATCTTCTTTCAGACGAACACAATCAGAATCAGAATCACAATCACAATCAGAAATATATTTAAATATATATATATTTTTTTTTTTTTGAAGACCAAAAAAATTGCATCCATCCATCATAAATATAATCCATACGGCTCCAGGGGGTTAATAAAGGCCTTCTGAAGCGAAGTGATGCATTTTTGTAAGAAAAATATCCATATTTAAAACTTTATAGGATGAAAATCAAGGGATAATTTTCATTTTTGGGGGAACTGTCCCTTTAACAAGCTTTTGGAGCTTCATGAAGCAGCGTTTCCATCAGTAATGTCTGAGCGCTTCAGCGGCTCCGGGTGGATTTGAGGACAGACTAGTTTAGTGTGCAGAACTCGAGAGGTGTCCTCAATAAATGAATAAACACAGCAACTCTCTTATATAACAAGCAGAACAGTCTTACTCTGCAGGCTGAAGCATTAGAGAGGGAATAAAACACACATTAGTGTTTACAGCGCATTTATCATCGGCCCCGGGGAAGATCACGGATCGATGTAAAAACGCAGAAGCTTTGCTTTGGAGTGGCAGTGAAACACAAACGTGTGTGACGCGCTGAAGGCTTGAACACTGACCTGCAGTGGACGATGACGGGACCGGCGTCCGGCGGGTTGCACGCTTTGACCCTGCGGAGGAAGGCCAGGAATGGAGTGGGATATTCGGGAACACCGTGGTCGGGCCAAGCCGTGAACTGGAACTGCCGGACCTCTCTCCTCTCGTTGGAGCCGCTCTGATGGGTGAAAACATCAGGATCAGAGTTACAGACGTCACACTGTACGACACTACATTTTTTGCTTCAATTCTGTCAGCGGGGTCAGAAAATGAAGCTGAATTTGCAGCATGTTGGACTGATGAAGACGGAGCTCACCGACTACAGGACTTTGTGTGAAGACAGACGATAGAATAGAAGACGTCTCACCTTATGCAGAGAGAAGGTTCGCACACAGAATGTGGCCAGTTCCATCGTGTCCAGCAGAGTGACCTGAACCGCCCCGTACGTGTCCGTGCCGCGACTGGGCCAGTACTGATCACACTTGATCTAAACAAGAGGAAGGCATGACATAAAGATCAGCTCGAGACTAACCATGTGACTGAGTCTCAGTGCTCTGAGGTCGTGTTTAGAGCGTCTCTCACCCGTGATTTCTCCTCTAGTTTAGTCATCATGACCACTGAAGCGGCTCTCTGCTCCCACACCATCCGCCAGAAATCACCGAAGGTCTCCGGCAGCGGCCCCTGGGTGGCAATATATGCGTTCTGCTTCCTGTAACCATCAATGTAGTTCGCGTTGATGTAGTCACTACCCATAATGCCTAGGGGAGAGAACAGGAAAACATCACAGCCGTGCTGAAAGTGTGTATCCGCTACGAGTTTATTTAGTTCACTGGCATAGGGAAGAGAACACACAAAACACACAGTCTGAATTGATCACGTGAGGTTCAGAGGTCGTACCGTCTGCCGGTGCGAGAACGACACGCGTGTGGTCGTACGCGATCACGTTGGCGTAGCGGTTCTTTGGCTTGTTCACCTCCAGGTTTGAATGTTCCCATGTGAACTGCTGACCAGGATCAATCGACTGAGAGACAGAGAGAGAATCAATCAATCAGTGAATCGATCAATCTATCTATGTTGTTTGTGTTTGATGTCTGATTTGTTCTTTTGCAGTTTCTATCACGAGACAGTCTCACTCAGACAGCATTAACACCTTCCTCTCCTCTCACAGCACACATTAATAACACAGTCTGAAGAGCGGCGCAGCGAGACGGTGATGAAGGTCATCCTCTCTCTCCTGTCTCTCTGCGTTACTCACCTCGTACTCCTGCGACAGATGCAGGTTGTCGTTGGCCTTCAGGCGCTCCGTGTGTTCGGGCAGATCAGAGATGGGGATGGGCGGGTGACTCATCATACCTGCGGGAGCAAAGGTCACAGCGGTCGTCATGGAGATGACCTACAAACCATCACAACTGTCGCTCTGTGGTGTGTGTGTGTGTGTGTGAATCACACATGACTGCCGTCACCGAAAGAGCTGAAACACCTAGTGAGTGTCACAACACCTCGTGTGCTGCCTACAGAGGCCTGATAATGTATTCTGCCTTCTTCAGTCCCAGAATGCTCAGTGAAAGAATCAGTCAGCCTTTTCACCATCACAGATTATTAGTGTTCGTTTGTTAATGAAAACTACGACAAAAAATGTTCGTTGACAAACTCTTTTTCCATGACGAAAACGACACTGACATCATCAAACACGAACTGTGGCTAAATCAACATGCAATATCGTTAATAATAAATAAAGTTTAAAAGACTAATAAACCCATCCGACGCTACAGTAGCCACGCCCCAAACTCTCGCTATAGGCTGAGCTGAAAGTGATTGACAGATCTGAGCTCTGAATGTTCTGATGGTGCCTGAGCGGCTGTGAGGAGTGTGAGGATGCTGCCTTAAGAGGGAGCTGCCTATGTAGACAGTAGACCACGAGACAGTCTGCACGTGTGTGTGTGTGTGTGTGTGTGTGTGTGTGTGCGCGTGCCTGGTGTCTGGAAGTTGATGCGTCTCATCTCCACGGGGTCAGTGGGATGGTGAGCCATCATCTCGGCATTGTTCAGCAGACATTTGGTTCCCGGCTCAGAGTCCTTGCGTTTGCTAATGAGTGAAAACACACACATACACACACAGAATGTGTGTTATTAACTCGACTCGACGGACAGAAATAAAATCAAAGCGCAGAACAACATAAATAAAGCAGGCTACAGGGATTGAGCGACTGAAGGGTGTTCTGCCTCAAATAAGAGCTTTAATCTTCTCTCAGTGACAAGGGATCAGATCTCACTTACCTGTCGGGTTTACTGGAGTCCCATCAAACGCCACGTCGCACACACACACACACGCACACACACACACACACACACACACACACACACACACACAGAGAGAGAGAGAGAGAGAGAGAAATCAATATAGTGCATTTGTATGCCGCAGCTACATGACACCTCCTGCAGATAACGCTCTCCTTCATTGGGGACAGTTTAACTGCGGCCCAGCGGGACTAGATTGTTCCGGACTAAATGGAAGGGGGCAGGGATGGATCAGACCCAAGGGCGGATTTATCAGCCGGACCGGCCCGACGTTTCCGCTCGCTACCCCCAGTGGCGCCAGCAAGGTCATGCCAGCAATTTGACAAACACGGATCCCTGCCACAGCTCCGAATGAGCTCACGCCGAGAAACATCACTCACGTTTATTCACATCCAAACAAAGAATGAAACTGGGACACGACTGAACCGGCATAAACGGTGTGTGTGCGTGTGTGTGTGTGTGTGTGTGTGTGTGTGTGAGTGTTTGTCTGTGCCAGAAGACGGTGTCCCAGAATGCAGATGATGAAGAGCAGAGCTGGAATCTAGACAAAGATGAAGCTCAAATATAAGAGTTTTCATTTGCATCACGTTTTAGTCAGTGTGACTCCAGAGTCTTCATCTTCATCTTCATCATCACTGCACTGTTATTCTGACACGAGGAGAAACTCCTGCCTGAATGTCTGTGTTTTTGGACTCTTTTCTCAGAAGCAGAACTCATCATAGTTGGGAAAAATTATATATTGTTCAACAGAAAAATACATCATTTTTGTGTTCACATTTGCTCCAAAAAAATCCACGATAGAGTTTATATGAGAGGGAGCTGTTGAATTAGAAAGCAGTGTTAACTAGTTTACCGTTATTAAATGTTAAGGTAAGAAAACAAAGTTTTTGTTGTTGTAAATGTACATCTTTAAATGAAAATATAAAAAGCTTTGCTAGATTTATGATGTTAATAACTGGAAACATCATCACAGTCTGTGAAAAGTAAATGTTCAACATTTACTAATACATGATTAAAATCAAAAGTTGTATCTGTTAATATTACTTAATGGACCTGAGCTGACATGAACTAACAATGAACTGTTGTATTAACTTACATTAACAAATAAATACACAAATGTCCTGCTCAGTATTAGTTAATGATAGTTAATGCATTAGCTAACAGGACTTTATTGTGTTACCAATAATTCTAACCTCCATATGTATGAAACCATTATAAACACCACGTAAAAACATAATTAATTTTATATATACACATAACAACCATGACATCTAATAAATATTATAATAACATAACTATGAATTGTTCCTCTTGCCTGGTTTCATCCAGATCATTCTGCAGTTCATCTGATTGAATCTTCACCTCAGACTCTATTATCTTCCTGTCCAGAAATAGCTGCTTCCTACATATTTAATCACACGTTATTCTCTCTGTCCCCAAATCTGTCGTCATAGATACAGCGCTTCAGGAACCATTGCTGTACAGTTCACATCATCTCTGCTTCTCCTAACTAGAGTATCTATTACATCATATTTATGTATGTTTATTTATGATTATAGTTATTTTACAGATGTTGCATGTAAGATGACCCAGTTTAAATGTAGATCTACTGAAAAAAACTCTGTTCTTCCTCAGTATTTCTGTCTTGTTTTCCAGCACAAATATCTAAACATTCTTAAATCAAGATACATTTACTGGAGAAGAGAAATGACAGTCAGAAAAATAATCTTGTTTTCTCTTTGAATTGAGTTTATTTTTCTGACTCCGTTGGCAAATATTTGTTCTTGTTTTAAACACAAACTCACTTCATTTTTACTTAATATCTTCAGTCATTTCTCTTCTCCAGTAAATGTATCTTGATTTATGAATGTTTAGATATTTGTGCTGGAAAACAAGACAGAAACACTGAGGAAGAACAGAGTTCTTGCAGTGTACATTTCATTATGTATATTAATGCATGTGTTCATAAGTTTATATGCAGAATCTTTATCATTTAAAAAAATAAGAAAACACTGAAAACATTGCTTTGTTGTTTATTTAGCCCTGCTCTAATAAAGATAAATATGATTTTATAGTAACACTTTACAATAAGGTCTAGTTTGTTAACAATTAATGCATGAACTAACAATAAACAATATATTTTTACAGCATTTATTAACCTGTTCATGTCAGTTCATAGAGCTTTAACTAATGTTAACAGATACAACTTTTGATCTTAAAAATGTTTTAGTATATGGTGATATTAACATGAACTAAAATTTATAAACAGAAGTATTTTAGTTTGTTCTAATGTATAATTACATTTTTCTAAATGATCAAGACCTTGCAGGGGTGTAAACTTATGAACACAAGAGTGCTGTACATTTGATCTGACACAATCTATCACAACCATGTTGCATGAAGAGCCTCTCAATCACGGGTCACATGATCAATAGATCACACGGGTCACATGATAACATGTTTAATTCAGACTCACTTCTTGTAGAGCAGGATGGCGATGACAATGCAGATGATGAAGACCACGGCCAGGACGGGTCCCACCACCCAGATGAGGCCGTCGCCCGCGTCCAGAGGCTGTGGGTCCGAGTCGGGCGCGATCACGGGGTCGGTGTAAGGGCTGGCCACAAACATCTTCTGAACACACAAACACAAGAGCGTTACACCTGCACACACACAGACACACACACACACACACACACACACACACAGTCGGCACATCTTACCCCGGTGGTGGAGTTGAGCTCAGCCAGGATGAAGAAGACGTACTCCTGACCCGCCTCTAAGGCCCGGTTCTCGAAGCCGCCGTAGTCCTGCTGGTTGCCCAGCGTGAAGAAGGCGGGCAGGGTGGCGGGCGTGAAGCGGGCCGTGATGTAAGCTCTCCGCAGGTCCACCTGACGCTGCCGCGGGTCTCGCTGCTTCTGACTGATGTCCTTCAGCAGCTGCAACAACATCAGCACTGAATCAGTCAGAGAAAAAGGGTCTGATCTTCCTGTCTGATGATCTTTTTTCTAACTGATTGACATTTTTGTATGTATTTAATTTTTAAGATCGTTTATCTTCATAATCGTGTAGTGATGATGTCATTATCATGTGTGTCTTTGAAATGATAATTAAGCTTATCTTCCATATGTCTGAAACCATAAGAAACCTACATATATGACATTTAACAAATATTATAATTGTATTTAGTATTTGCGTATGATCTTCACCCTGGTCATATATCATGATCATCTGCCGCTACAGTAGGTGTTATGTTGCATGAAATGAAATGCTGTAAGAAAGATCACATTGCTAAGCAGTGAAAACAGACTTGTGCAGCCAAAGGACTAAAGAAATAAACTTTTGGACCAGCAAGTTGTGGCTGGTGTGCAAAAAACGTTGTCTTTTCCCTTTGTTTTCTTGTCGGAGTGCACCTGAATGCTCTGTTTACATGTTAAAATCACAGGAGTTTTCCTCTGAGAGACGATGAAGCCCACAGACAGACTTCATTCGGAAACATGTCACCTTTTTCAGCTCTTGTGAGTTTGCAGGTCTGTTATTATGCCTAAATGACGTGGTTCCTGTTTTCGGCCGTTTTCTCATGCTGTCCTGTCTCATGTGTGTTCACACCCTGCATTATGTCTGTTCACTGATCTGTTGAGAATCTCCGACCGCGAGCAAACGCTCACATTCACATTCACCTGCACGACCTCCGACAGGAGAAAGTCAAACCTCCGGAGTTTCATACAATATTCCAGCAGAACGAGCAGATCTGAGCGAATCACACACACACACACACACACACACCAGTGAAAACAACAATAACAGCCAACACACACATCAAAACCTGCATTAAAGGTTTGCCTGTGTTAGATCTCACACATAATAATAAACAGAAGAAGCTATGTGGGATATTGCATAAAAAACGCTGGATGGAAACGCCAAGATGTGCATAAAAAATATCTGTACTCATATGAGGTTGATATTTATTATCCGATAAGAAGACATCCGCATAAACTACACATTTACTGAATAAATCCTTTTATGTGACAAAACCTCATGTGACTTTGTCTCAGCAGAGGCTGTGATTGGATAACTGGACTAACCAGCGGACCAATCGCAGCATCTCAAATGTTGGTTTGGTGGTTCTGAAACGCCTGAGTCAAAGTCTGTCATCAGAATGATGTGGTTTAATTCCTCCAGAAGCGTCTCACACGATTGTGTTCCCAAACACCAGCATCCGAACGCAAGATCACATGACAGCATTTACTGTGATTCGTCTGACGCTCTGAGACCAACTCATTTATGATGGAGGAGAAAGAGCCCGATTGCAGAAACTTACATTTTTATTACTGATATTTTGCACCAGTTTCCCAGGAAGTGATGATTTTGTTCTCTTGAACACATGAGATGAAAACACTGCTTTATTCAGAAATGTTTTATGCTATATTCCAGTTTTATGCGTAAGTTAAATTCACAACTTTGGATGGAGGCCTATAGCTAGTGAGATTGTGAGGGTCGCTCTACCTCCTCCAGGTCCATCTCGTCTGGGCTCTTCAGATGGCGAATCACTCCTCTGGCTCTCTTCAGAGGAACCACCACCACATAGATGTTCCTGCAGGTACAGAAGCAACACGTTAGTTCTCAAGATCTCATTAACCACACGAGCTGCTAATGAACGCTAATGAATGTGACGCAGACGGCGCTCCACACACACATTCATTTCAGCTCTTTGTGTGACTGATGTTCACCGACTGCGAATCAACATGAATTTAATGATTCTTCAACGATTCCTTCAACGATTCTTTTAGCAATTTACAATAAGGTCCCATTAGTGAATATTAATTAATGCAATGATGAACATTAACTAACAATGAGCAACACATTTGTTTCAGTATTTATGTTCGTTAATGTTAGTTAATAAAAATACAACTGTTCATTGTTAGTTCATGTCAGCTCAAGTCCATTAAAAAATATTAACAGATACAACGTTTAATCATGTAATGTGAAAACTAACATTAATTGTTGTTAGATGAAACCGTAAAGTACTTTGAAGGAAGCACAAACTTATTTCTGACTATATTATTATTTTATGTTTTCAAATACTTCTATATTCTTCACTTGCAGCACAAGAGATCTTGGTTTTATTTCAGATATGATGTAAAATAACGACTTGTGGTTCAGTGAGTGAACCGTTTGAGAGCAGAGGAGTTTGGGAGTCATTTGCGAGCTGTTTTTGTGCGTAATCAGCGAGGAACGTCGTTTATTTATCATCTCTGTCTTTCTCAGCACACTCATAGATGAAGCACCGTTTCTTTTGCTGCGGCGCTGCCGTTTTGTCTAACATGTATCTTCATGAACAGCGAGAAACGGAAGCGTGCGCTGCGGTGAGATTTGTCTGAACGGCGAGTGCTGTAAAGTGTGTGTGCTGCAGTATTTCAGCGTTGCACTGGGAGCTGAAATGATTTTCTTCCTGAGCTCAGCAGCCAGAAGCAGTGAGAAACACAAATTGACTGCGGTTTTGAATTATTCACAGTGCAGCAACTGGATGATTTCTGCACGTATGTGTGCACATGTCATGCATGATTCATATGTCCTCTCCGTGTACTGTAAACGCATGTGCACTCCAGCAGAGAGCGTCTGATCAGGCCGTTCGCACCTCACGTTGCTCCTGGTGTCCAGTGACGGCAGTATGATGGTGACGGTGGCTTCGGCCTCTCGCGTGTGGTCCACCTCGGGCCGGCGGATCAGGATGGGCGGTGAGGTCTTGGCGTGTATGCGGTGTCTGAGTCCGCCCATGTTCCCCTCGGGGCTGGTGATCTTGAAGTCATAACTGGTGTCCGGCTGTAGGTTCGGAATAACCGCCTTCCTCAGACGAGCGTCCACCTCCATCTTCTGCCGGTTGTACTCCACCTGAGGACGAGAGCGGACGTTTCTAGCATGACATCAGAAACTCTCAGTGCAAAAGCCTGGTTTACTAACCCCGAATCAGATGTGCTGCAGTCAGGTTTAGTGAATCTAAAAACATCCCGCTGTGTTTGAGTTGGTTTTCACATGGGCTTTACAGTTTAATCCAGAAACACAAGCTCTGTTTCAAACCCCACTGAGGCACTGCAAAAACTCTGTTCTTCCTCAATATTTCTGTCTTATTTTCCAGCACAAATATCTAAACATTCTTAAATCAAAAAAAGATAAAAATGAAGCGAGTTTGTGCTTAAAACAAGAACAAATATCTGCCAATGGAGTCAGAAAAATAAACTTAATTCAAAGAGAAAACAAGGTGATTTTTCTGACTCCATTGGCAGATATTTGTTCTTGTTTGAAGCACAAACTCACTTCATTTTTATCTTTTTTGTCTTAATATCTTCAGTCATTTCTCTTCTCCAGTAAATGTATCTTGATTTGAGAATGTTTAGATATTTGTGCTGAAAACAAGACAGAAACACTGAGGAAGAACATGATTTTTGGAAGTAAATCTAGGCAATATTTTTAACTCGACATGACATGTAAATTCATCTAGTGTTTATGTTATTAATCTTATTGTGAGAGATTAATCTATGCATACGTTTCTTTTTTTTTTTTGACCTCCTAATATTTAATTAAATAAATATAACTGGATCTTCCAGTGAAATGTCTCTCTGGTGACACGTGCAGGTCTTCTCAAATCATTTAGTGCACTTAAACCCCGCCCCTTTCCCACAATGCACTACACAATCATATTTAGACACACTTCCATGTTTGAGTGCCACGCCCACATCTCAACATCCAACAAACAACTGATGCATCGAACCAAGTCTCTACATTATTTTTTCTTCCCAAACACAAAATTCCAGATCGTGTGGATTCCTATTAAAATGATGGATTTTGCCCATGAAAACAATGGTAAATGTAAACGAACCCTAATACTGATCTGAAGGGTCTTTAAAAGACTTTCACAGTCATGAAGTAACAGAACTCACAGTGAAGCGATAGGGGGCGCTGCTCTCTGGAAACTCCCACGTCAGCAACACACTCGTCTTAGTCGCCAGATTCACTGAGAAATTCCTCGGCACGTCTGTCCAAAAACACACACAGACACGTACAACACGTGAGACTCGCGTAATCAAAGAACTTCAACACACACACACACACACAGGACCAGGTGAGCCGGACCGTGAGGGAGCAGACGTGTGCGAGTCCGCCGCGTGTGCCGAGGCCTGTGCAGGGAATTGTGGGGGATGAAGAAGGTGAGCGTATGGCGGTCACAGACGGACGGACACATATGCGGCAGTTCCAGGGAGAGCCGGCCCAGATTCACCCGCTGCTAATGAAGGTTATGTGGAAGGAAGGAAGTCGAGGTGAGACACAAACCGCAATTACACACAAACACACAAACATGTATTTTATTTGTGCCACACTGCAAACTGGACTGGGAAGTGTTGGGAAATGTAGACGTGGAGGAGAGTGAAGGAACTCATAATAGAGGACGAGGGCAAAGAAAACGTCTCTTGTCTTACCGTGAACCTGAGCGCTCGTCCTCCGAGATGGACTGTGACTGACACCTGTCACTTACCTCAAATCTCCACCCCCCAACGACTGGCCGAGTGTTACCTGTGCTCCGCCCACTGGTGATGGGTTGGGTGGGGTTAGTTGCGGGTGGTGTTGGGGTTCGTTCTGTGTCGCTCACCAGCCGTACCTGTGTCGAAGGCAGTCGTTCGGTACAGCACCTGTGGGCTATACGGGCCCGAGCCAGCGCCGTTGTGAGCCGACATTCTCACAGCGTACACCCGGTCCGGGTTCAGCCCGTGAATGGTGTAGCTGGACACGTCCGCCGGTACCGTCAGTGTCCGCGGTTCAATGCCACCACCCGCTTCCTCGTACGCGAGCGTGTATCCCGTATAAACGCCGCTCGGAGGGAGCCAGGTGAACTGCAGCGAGCAGCAGGTGGCATTGACGCGCTCCGACAGCTGCGGAAAACCTTTGGGAGGAAACTCGGGCACTGGAAGCTCCTCTTCAGCCTCTTCGCCGTATCCAGAGCGCCCTCTAGCGGCCAGGAGGAATGAGTAGACGCCTCCAGGACGCAGATCGCTCACGATGTGCCGACGCTCTTCAGGTCTGACGTCCACAGAGAAAGAGCGGGAGTCGTTTTTAAGGCCGTAGGTCAGACGAAAGCCCAGGACCTCTAGCAGAGGGTTGGAGGATTGTTGGGTCGTCCAGATCACAGCCGCAGACGTCTCATTAACCAGCTGAACGGACAGAACGGGACGAGCCGGTACTGGAGGAAACAAACACACACAAACTCACAGTTAGAATTCAGCAACTGTCACACTGACTCAAGCACAAGCAATCAAGCAGTTGAGATTTGCTATTTAGTATATATTGCTTTACATGAGTGTATGCAGATGAAGTCCAATTATTAATACATCACTGAGCGATAGTTTACATTTCACTGATATCTGTCACACAAACAGCACCTCTAACTGAAACTAAAAGAGTCCGCCTGTCCCTGAACGTCTCAACACACACACTCACACACACAGATGGGCGACTCACATGCGACGGGCATCTGCACCAGATGAGCGACACTCTGAGCTCCATCACCCTTGACGGTGTAGGCCGCCACACTGATGGAGTACAGCGTCTCAGGCTGCAGATCCTCGATGATCAGCTCCTGAACACACGAGGATTCAGTGTAAACATTATGTCAACAACATTCAATAATTCATGCATTCATTCATTAATTCCTTCATGCATTTCTTCATTCATGCCTTCATTCTTTTATTCCTTCATGCATTCATTCCTTAATTCATTTATTCATGCATTCCTTAATTCATTCATGTATTCATTTGTTAATTTTTTTTGTGCATTCCTTCATTCATTCATTCATTCCTTTCATTCATTCATGCATTCCTTCATTAATGCATTCATTCGTTAATCCCTTCATGCTTTCCTTCAATCCTTCATTCATGCATTCATTCATTTGTTAATTCATTCATGTATTCATTCCTTTATTCCTTCATTCATGCATGCATTCCTTCTTTCCACACTCTCCTGCAGTATTTTTCTTTAATAAACTTCTCAGTTCATGGTCTGCATTCAAACGGCCCTATGAAAGCACTCTCCAGTATGAGAGGTTCACACACACACACACACACACACACACACACACACACACTCATGCAGTGAAGTGGCTCTGATGCAGTGGCTCTGATGGATTTGAAATGTTTCTGTCTCAGCTGTGATTTCATGAGCTGCTCTGAAGCTGAAGCTCATACTCACATATTGTGCCGTCTCATCCACGTCCCTCTAACGGCAGGACGACACACACAGAGACGTGAGAGAACCGGTGAAGACCAGGCGGAGCGTAGGAGGAGAAGAGGAGGGTGAGATTCATTTAGTGAAAGAACAGAATGAACGGCAAAAGAAGAGATGAAGTGAGACGCAGTGAGATTCATTCAGTTCGTTCATTCAGTCTGATTCTGTGCACTAACAATACTAACACACTACTCCATCAATAACACACACTACTCCATCAATAACACACACTACTCCATCAATAACACACTACTTCATCAATAACACACTACTCCATCAATAACACACTACTCAATCAATAACATACACTACTCCATCAATAACACACACTACTCCACCAATAACATACACTACTCCATCAATAACACACTACTCAATCAATAACACACACTACTCCATCAATAACACACACTACTCAATCAATAACACACACTACTCCATCAATGACACACACTACTCCATCAATAACACACACTACTCCACCAATAACAAACACTACTTCATCAATAACACACACTACTCCATCAATAACACACACTACTCCATCAATAACACACACTACTCAATCAATAACACACACTACTCCATCAATGACACACACTACTCCATCAATAACACACACTACTCCACCAATAACAAACACTACTTCATCAATAACACACACTACTCCATCAATAACACACACTACTCCATCAATAACACACACTACTCAATCAATAACACACACTACTCCATCAATGACACACACTACTCCATCAATAACACACACTAGTCCACCAATAACAAACACTACTTCATCAATAACACACACTACTCCATCAATAACACACACTACTCCATCAATAACACACACTACTTCATCAATATAACACACACTACTCCATCAATAACACACACTACTCCACCAATAACATACACTACTCCATCAATAACACACTACTCAATCAATAACACACACTACTCCATCAATGACACACACTACTCCATCAATAACACACACTACTCCACCAATAACAAACACTACTTCATCAATAACACACACTACTCCATCAATAACACACACTACTCCATCAATAACACACACTACTTCATCAATAACACACACTACTCCATCAATAACACACACTACTCCATCAATAACACACACTACTTCATCAATAACACACACACTACTCCACCAATAACACACACTACTCCACCAATAACACACATTACTCCATCAATAACACACACTACTCCATCAATAACACACACTACTTCATCAATAACACACACTACTCCATCAATAACACACACTACTCCAACAATAACACACTGCTCCATCAATAACACACACTACTCCATCAATAACACACACTGCTCCATCAATACTGCCTGCTAGTTTTTTAAAAAATGCTTATTTTACATTTTGAAATGTCTTAGTTTTAGCCAATATCATGATTATCCAAAGCCTGAAACTAAAGTGTTATGAAAGGCTGATGGTCACATGCATCCATAACTCACTTCGCTTCAGTCACGTGACGCATGAGTGAAACAGGATACTGAATGAAAAATTAAACATGAGTGAATAAAGACACTAAAACTCCAAAACCACATCAAATATCATCTCCCAACAGCAATCCACCTTATTTTTAAAATAAGGTCAGTTTCAGGGTGTATCGGGGTCGCGACCTCACCTGGGCATCGTCCAGCATCATGTCTTTGATGCGCGGCAGGCCTTGTGACTCCCCGTTCTCCATACGCGCATAGTGAACCTGGTAACCACGGATCTGCCCGTTCCGTTGCCCCGGCAACACAGAGCTCCACAACACTTTAACAGAGGTGCTGTTGAGGGGCTGGACGTCCACCTGACGGGGCGGAGCTCCGGGCACTAAACACACACACACACACACACACACACACACACACACACACAGTCATCTAAAACAATATTATTATTGCTATTATTATTACATTTTCCTATTTAGTAGTTTTGCCTACTTTTCCAGTACAAACATTTTTAAATCAAGATACAAGAAAATGACTAAAGATCTTGTATCTTGATTTAAAAATCAAGTTTGTTTTCTGATAAATGTATGAAAATTAAGTGAGTTTGCGCTTAAAACAAGAAAAAATATCGGCCAATGCAGTCAGAAAAATTCGAAGGAAAAATGTATTTTTCTGACTCCACTGGCAGATATTTGTTCTTGTTTGATCAAATTACATTTAAAAAACTACATTTCTCTGCTGGATAAAGCAAACCAGCGTCTCGCTAGTAAAGTTTTGATGGATGTGAACTGTAATCAAGGTGAAGACGACTGCAGTGAAGTACAGGAGTCGTACAGTAAGTATGCTGATCACACACTTCATTTATCCACCGACACTTTTCAGTACATTCACGTCGTTTCCACACATATTCAGGATAATATTATTATCTGTCATGTTTATGTCGCTGTGTTTAGTAATTCTGAATAGATCCGTCTACTGTAGTAGGTATATAATGCAGTCAGGTCAAGGTGGTTGGTTTAGGGTTGTTTTTTTTTGTTTTTTTGGCAACTTGACATGTCTAAAATGTAAACAAGCTCTCTGCTGTTGCACTGTACACATACTGTACACTGAATTCTGAAAAGTTTTGTTCTGTGAAGCTGCTTTGAGACGGTCTGTACTGTATAAAGTGCTGACTTGACTTCATGTGGAGGTGAGATTTTACCATCTTCATCAGTTCTGCATTCTACAGCTTGGCTCTGGGGTCCGTCGCCCTGCTCCGTCAGCGCCGCCACCGTGACGCGGTACAAGCTCCAGCGCCGCAGGCCCTTCAGGAGTGTCTGTTCCACATCCGGCTCCAGACGCAGCGTCTGCGGTGAGTCAAACCCGCCGGTGTCATTGCCGCTGACCTGATAACGCACCTCGTACCCGAGCGGCGCCGCGTTCTGCTGCTCCTCCGGGGCCGGAGCCCAACTTACCGACAGCGAGGTGGAGCCGGCGGCGGAGCAGCGGACCTCGCGCGGAGGAGACGTGGGCTCTGACAGGAAGAGCGGAGGAGGAGGAGCGGAAAAGAGTCGAAAATAAAACACAGAAAGGAAAGATAATTGAGGAACGTGGAGGAGGATGAAGCAACAGAAATAAGGCAAAAATAAATCAATACAACATAAAGACGAACGCAGAGGATGAGGCTACAAAAATAGTTTCGATGAAAACAGATCAATAAAACTAATTATGAAGCTCAAGTTACCTTCAACTTAAAAGATAAATGATGCAAACAAAGGAAAAAAGAGGCAAAATGAAATGAAGGATTTGTTGATGCAGTGATGGAGGAATAAACCGTCTGTCTGTCAGAATCGGTCACCAAACAACCATCTGATCAACATATTGACCAGAACAGACAACCTAATTAAAGCACCGCCGAGTGTGTAACAGATAGCAGTGCTGTTGCCATGGAAACAAGGCTTGATGGATGGAGCGACGCATCGGTCCAGGATCAGAATTCCTGACCAGATGGTGACAGACAGTCTGACTGAATCCCATCGGGTTATTGAGGAGTTTATGAGGAGTTTCCTTCTGCACATACGAGACAAATTATCTTTAATTAGAAATCTGACGAGGGTTCTGCAGGAGAAGCTCTTTGTCTACGGCGGGTTACAGAGCGGTCTGAAAGAATGAAACAAACTGTTACAAAAGACACACTCAACGCCAATAAAGAACCTTTATTTTTAAGAGCGTATATAAGGATAATTCATATTATAACTGACAGACTGTGAATGTGAACATGAGATCAGAGTCTTTACCTCCTTCTACTCTCATCATTATTAGTTCTTCTGCTGTTCAGGAATAAAAGCATCTGTCCTCCTCCTTTCCTCACCTTGACTGTCTGATCACTCAACAAACGTCAATGTGATCATGTGCATCTGACACTGTCACTGCTTGTGATGTTCCTCATTTGGGTACAAGAATCTGCTAAATTAATAAATGTCAGTCTGCTTGATGACAGTTACAGTTTGGTTTCAATAACCCTCTAATGCCACAAAACATCTGGTGAATGTACAGCAGCGGGAAATGAACCATAAGCCTAACTTAACCAACTGAGTCATTCTGACGTTTATACTTGAGTGATATGAATGCTAAAGCAAAGGAAACCTGTCTGAGAATCACTAGACATGAGGGCATTCAACTCGACTGGATGTAGATCTGATGAGAACAAAACAAACTGGAACCAAAAAATAAGCAATCAGTTTAGAAAACGCATGAGAAGCTGATGTTGTGGAGTACATACCTGCTGCTGCGTACGGCACACGGACCTTCTGACCATAACACACGCACACACACACACGCACACACACACACACACACACGCGCACACACACACACACACACGCACACACACACACACACATTCACACACACACACACACACACACACACACACAGGCGCCTTAAGCATTTTTCTGAGCTGAAGTCTCTGTTGAATATGAGCGTATAGAATTGTGGGTATTATCTGTCATTAATACTGCGGTTAATGCGCGGCTTTGGTCTCAGTCAGTGTAATTGACTAAAACCTTTCCAGCTGAACGGCACAACGAGAGCGGAGAGAGTTATTAAAGTAACAAGGGATCCGAGACGTTCTCAAAATCAATCAAAGCGATAAGGTTCTCGGTTCCACAGACCCTGTGACCAGTCTCTGTTCTCGCACACGCACACTCGTGTAACACAATAATTAAACTGACATGAAATAATTTAATTAGCTTTATAGAATATGACATGTAAAAATGAACTGCGGATGCGTAGTTGCTTTCAAAAACTGTTATCTGCGCTGATGTTAGAGGAAGTGCGAGCGGATAATTGGGCTCACGTGTGTTTGTGCTGGACGCTCAAGATGATGATCGAGACACTCGGACCTTCAGCACAACAGACACACTGACATTACAGTAACACCCAAACGCTGTATAACATACGCTACACATACAGTAAGATAGTAAGTGTGCTGAGGAGAGTGTGCTGCACACTAACGACTGCTCACAACACCTAAGAAAATACATAGCAACAGCCTGGAAACCACCCAGAATACCCTAGAAACTAACCACAACACCCTACATCAACAACCTGTAATCTCTCAATACAGCATAGCAAAACCCTCCACACTCCAAAACCCTACTAACACCCCAGCAACCACCTATAACTACACAAAACACCCTAATATTACCCACAATCCAATAGTAACCACTGCCAAATCCTTAATAACACCATAGAAACCAACAATAACCACTCAATACACCCTAGCAGCCACTCTAAAACCCTAGCAACCACCTATAACTAGAGTTGTCAAAAGTACCTACTTCAGTACCTAGTCGGTACTGAAATTTTAAAAATGTGACACTTTGAGCGCTGTTGAGCAGATTCGTAAACACCTCTGATTGGCCATTGTGCTTATGACTCATCGGATATGTCTGTGATTGGCTTCAATGATCAACGCAAATTTTAAAATTTCAGTACCGATAGGTACCGAAGTCGGTACTTTTGACAACTCTACCTATAACCACCCAATACACCCTATAAAACACCCACAACCCCAAGTAACCACTGCCAAATCCCTAATGGCACCCTAAAAACCACCAACAACCACTCAATACACCCTATCAGCCACTCCCAAAACCCTAACACCCTAGCAGCCACCTATAACCACCCAATACACCCTATAAAACACCCAAAACCCCAAGTAACCACTCCCAAATCCCTAATAACATCCTAGAAACAACTATAACCACTCAATACAGCCTAGCTTCATAACTCAGTGCATGTGTGTGAGCAGCAGCTCGAGCATCTCAGAGCTCAACCTCACAAGCTGTGAAAAATACCCCAAAGCGCACAAAAAACAGCCCAGAACACAGCAATAGAGCAACTTATATTCATACCGTTGCATCAGGAGGATTATGAAATTAATATTGAGATAGTTCTTTCCACAGATCTGCCAACAAGAAGGTTTGGTGGAATAATGATAAGAGTCTTACGGTTGTCGACGTGCTCAGACTGCGGCTGTGGTTTGGTCATCCTCACTTACCGTTAACCATCCCGGAAAACACCAGCTTTAACAGCGTTACTGAAGAGCTCTGAACTGCATGACATGTAAGAAGAACACTTCATCATCAACACAGACACAACAGATACTCTCACTTCATTTGGGTCTTGAGCTAAAAGGAAACTGAACTGAAGGAGGAAGAGAAGAAAGAGGTAAAAAGGCAGAAATTAAAAACACAAATCCCATCCAGTCTGGTGGTGGCTTTGGCTTTTGTTTGTTTTTCAATAATCTCCTGGAAATACTTGTGGACATACACATAACACACCAATGCATTTCTCAATGACAGAGATGGAAGGACGGACGGATGGAGGGAGGGAGGGAAGGATGAATAAACAGAATTGGGGAGGAATTCAACCGGTTGTGCCACTTTTGTGCCTAAAAACATCCTTTTCACTAACCACCGATCCAATGTAACCAGGTGTATCTGCACAGGAGTATTTAAATGTCATTCTGTTCAGCACAAACACGCCTCATGACTGTGTAAATTATAGCTTCATAAACATCAGCACTATTTGGTAAGCAGGTGGTAAACGGAATTTGCTGTTTGTGAACATTTACTTCTGATCACGGCAGCAGATGAGAGAAGCAGTTTCTGGATCAGTGCTGGAGTGACCAGCAAAGTGCTTGTTTGTGCTATTATCTGAGTCAAATAAAGCGTGTGCAAATGAACGACACTATCAGCACGTGACATTCACTCTTATTGAATTCCCCCACAGCTCATAGTTTGTGTGCACTGGCAGCCATGTCGCAACTAGTTTGTTGCGCTTCCGCTTCCTCTCTGAAAGCGACGACTGAGTAAAAAAACACAGATTAAACATCCAATCAGGGAGATTCATCCTCTGCACCAGCCCTGCCTCTTCCCATCCAGACCAACAGCCTATAGGAACCATCAAGGTCTAGCACTGTTCTAGAGTCACAGGTCTGATGTGGGTGGAGAAACAGAGCAAGGTTTGGTGCAGAGAGCTGTTACTGCGTCATACACTGCAAGAAACGTCTGGTCAGGTAAAATGTGCTTCATGTGCAAACAACACCTCAATCATCGACTGGTTCTCAGTCAGATAGGACAGTGTATTTTTAAGGACTGAGGGTCTCACACATACTTGCTTGCGCCGTGCGTTGATTGATCTCGTTGGTGAATGCTCCGATGCCTTTGTTGGAAACGGCAGCCAGAGAGAAGGTGTATTCGGTGTTGGCGCGCAGACCCTCCACCACATACGACGTCCTGGGCTCAAAATTCCTCTTCTCCTGTTTGTTAGAAAGATCAAAGACGCTTTCAACACAATGTCTTTGAAAACATCGCCATTATTCCACCATTTCAGAAGTTGATGCCAATACTCCTGAAATGTCACGATTTGTAGTCCTCGAGTGAAGAATGTTTTTACCTGAACACCGAGATCTGGAGATTTGTAGATGAGTTCGTAGGCTTTCACGGGCTCTTTGGAGTACGCAGGTTCCCAGGTCAACTCCACGCTGGTGTCGGTCACTTTACCAACCTGGAACTTCCCCGGCTGCCCAGGAACTAAAACACAGATCAGAAACACATTAGAAACCTGTTCGGTAATAAGGGACCTGATAACGGAGCGACACTAAAGGAACAGTGCAGAAATGTTCTGCTGGTACTATGATTGATTTCAGTGACACTTCATTAAGAGCCGCAGGTGAATGAATGCAGTCACAGGAACATGTTACAGTGAGATCACGTTTACTGGTGCTCTGCGAAATCCAGTGCCAAACGAATTCCAACAGAAAACTACTTGGATAGAGAGCGGCTTCTGTGTGAGCAGTGCTTCATACATCGCTACACTATTTTTTGCATGCGAAATTTCACAAAAAATGTGATCGCATCTTCAATCTGCAAGAGTTGATTTTCTTTGACTCAATCGCATGTTTCTCTACAACTCACCTCCAGGTCTCACTTTGACGTGAACGGGATCAGAGAAGGGTCCATCTCCCACAGATGTGAACGCCAGCACACGAATGGTGTACGTCTCGGACGGCACGAGGCTGTGGATGGTCGTAATCATGCTGTCCTGAACATTGTGGATCTGCCAGTTGCTCATTGGCTGCGAAGGATCCATGGTGTAATACACTCGATAGCCTTTGATCAAACCGTTGGGCTCCTCCGGCTCGTCCCAGCGCACCATCACTGCGTTCTGGGATATGATGCGCGCCTGGATGTTCCGCGGCGGGCTGGCGGGGGCTTGCTCTCCAGTTCGAGCTTCCACCTTGTTGCTGGACGGACCCTGGCCGATGGTGTTGACGGCAGAAACGCGGATCTCGTACTCAGTGTTGGGGTAGAGGCCACCGATGCTGTAGCGGGTGGTGGTGATGGAGTCCACCGTCTCGTACTTGCTGTCTGGGGATTTGGCGCGGTACTGGATGATGTAATAGGAAACGGGGTCAGGGTTACCAGAGTCCCAGGTGATGGTGACGCTGGTGGGGGTCGTCTCCGTGACGATGGGGGTACCAGGAGCTCTGGGTAAAGCTAAAGATAGAGAGAGAAAGAGAGGACAACTGCATTGCTCTCTCCTCAGGAGATTCTCAGACTACATCTACATTAATACAAATAGATTTGAATCTCAATGCAAAGATATCTGAAGATCTTTCCAATGCACAAAATGGGCTGCGTACAGAAAGTCTGGAAACTCATGACACTCTTTCTATTTACTTTTGAGGAAGATTTGCAAATGTGAATAACAAAAGCTCACTTTTTGTCCACACATGTTAAGAACCATTCCTTACTTCATTAGACTGGGCAAAATTAGATATTCTTTCCATCGACCCAACATCATTCTCTAAATCTGGAAGCTCTTTCTATCATTACATACACATTCTGTAACTGGATTTGGCTGATCAATCCTCTACACCTGCGGCACTGAATACCTTCCTATTTTATCTACGTTTGCACATTTTAGTACTTTACTTTCATGTATTGAACTGATTATTTAAATTTTCTATTTCCTTTTCATTATTAATTCCACTTTGTCCGATTTTTCTCCCACTCTGTATGCATAAAAAAAATCATGATTATGAATAAAAAAAGACTCTTTCCTTACACTTAACAATAACTTGCGCCACGGCCTCAATGATTCCCAAGCTGCTCATGGCGACGCAGGTGTAGTTGGCCGACTCTCGCACGCCGTTCAGCTCTAGAACGTTACGTCCCACGGGCATCTCGTCCTCCGGCGTCAGGTCCTCCGAATTGAGCATCCACTTCACATAGGGCATCGGAGAACCGACAGCGACACAGGTGATGTTCACGCTCCCGCCCGGCATGATCTCGTGGCTGGTGGGAAGGATGGTGAAGCGAGGGGGAACGCGGCGCACTGGAGCACAAAGAGAAGGAAACAGAGGACAACGAGGTAACAATGACAGCAAATGGACGTTCTGATGAGAGCTTCATATTCAAGCTGGCAATACTGCTAAAAGGACAAGTTGCTAAATATAAGCACTGACTAGCAGATGGAACGGAATAATAATGTGTTCAGGAGCTGGAGAATCTGAATTCAAGCTAAAGGTCAGAGCCGTGTTTTCTTACAAACTGACTAACGCGCCCATTTCTACAGGCATGTCTCTCAGGTCACAGAAATTTCAGCGAGGATGAAAAACCCAACCGAGAAGAGGAACGTTAAACACGGACGCTTCTGCCGAGGCTCCTCTGTTCTCATTCTGAGCTCAGCTGGGAGGCAGAGAAACTGTAATGATGCATATTTATTAAAACCCACTCTGTTGGAATGAGCTTTATTTCCCGTCCGAGCCCCCTCAGTTTCCCATAAGCCTTTAGAAACCGAAATGAGATTGTGCTGCCCTCAGGGACCCAATGAAGCCTTTTCAAGCTCTGTGATCAATAGCTGCAGATATCGACTCTATAGACCGGCGCTGGAAGGCAGGTGTTCGATTCAGGCTGGTTTCATCCACCAGCTTATCAAAGGGGAGAAGGGGAAGGCGTGACTGAGAGAGCCTGACTGCAGCGCTTGCATGCCTGAACACGCCACAAACCAACGCTTAAAGGGAGATCACTGGAACACCACGGCCAACACATACAGCAAATGTTCAGCACACGTGAACTTAACAGGGTGAAACATTTCAAGTCAATACGGTAATTAGTGTCTGACGCGCACTGCACTAAATAGGCAATACAGTCAGACTGACTGAATCTAGTCCAGTGCTTCTCAACTGGCTTTGCTTCAGGACACAGACTGAAGTTTACCATTCTAACCGTTATATATTGTGAGCTGAATTGTGTTATTTGCATTCAGCATTGTGTTTTTTTGTCAGACCTGCAACCCACCAGTGGAGAAGCACTGATCTAATGTGTGTGTGTGTGTGTGTGTGTGTGTGTGTGTGTGTGTGTGTGGCGCTACATTCTAGGACAAATCAGATTCTTCTGCAGCAGAAACTGTCGTTCCGGAGGGAAATACTGCATTTACTCCTGGAAGATCTACATCTGACTGAGGAAATAAATAAATAAAAGAGACAGCAAGCAAATGTGAGAAACGATGGAAGTTATGCTAATCCACTCAGTTACTGTGGAGCGCTGCCAACCCGCATCCAGAAACAGAGATGAAATGCAGGAGAAGAGAGAGAGAGAGAGAGAGAGAGAGAGAATGTGTTAGAGAGAGATAAAAGAAAGAGAGACACACTAAGAACTACAGCTTTCTGAATTCTTAGAGGTGTCATGAAATCGGCAGGTCATCGCCAGATTAAAAACATACAGTGAATCAACCCCGCAGACAGAGAGAGAGAGAGAGAAAGAGAGAAAGAGAGAGAGAGAGAGAGAGAGAGAGAGAGAGAGAGAGATGAGATGGACAGAAACAAAGAACCAGGGCAACAGGAAACACTCGCAAACCGGAGATACTGAATCTCCAAACGCTGATGTCTGTGAACATGCACAACTCACCATCACCTTGGATGGTTGCCATGGCGACACTATGCGGTGTACTGAGTAGTTGCTAGGGTGTTGCTATGCAGAAGCTGGGGTGTTGAATGTGTTGTAGTGTGTTGCTATGCATTAATCTTCCATCTGAGGAGCACTGACTTAAAGAGACAGTTCACCCAAAAATGATCAATCTGTCATAACAAGATATTATTTTGAGAAATGTTTTCCACAGAGGAAAGTGTTTGAACAACATGAGGGTGAGTAAATGATGACAGAATGATCATTTCTGGGTGAACAATCCATTTAACAAAGAGCTCTAATAAATCTCATTATCGGCCTTCAACACGAGACTGATCTGAGTGCTCATAAAATAAGAAAAATGTCGAGTTGCATTTAATAGAACAATGAAATAACGATTAAAGAAGGGCAGCAGTTCAATCAAGAGCTGTGATTCAGCGAGGCGTTTAATTCACATCAACAGAAGTGAGAAACAAACATCTGAAGCCCAGGTTCTTGTTTCTTCTGCTTTAGAGACTAAAGGAGATCCGTAAGTCTGAGCAAAGCTCTCGGATGCCGGGGCTTATGGGGATTCAACACACGGGATCAAGTTCTAAAATCTACGACTTCAGCAAAGAGGAAGAAATCCACCTGAATAAAGCTACAACTGCATCGGATCAGCTCTTCTCTTTCATCAAACTCTGACAGAGATGAGATCAGTTTTTATTGGCAGATTAAAACGTTTATCTACAATAAAATGTGCAACTGTAAAAGTGAATTCAAGCATTGACCAAAGACACCCAGAATTGGACACACTACATTTAAAATCTACACAGTTAATCAGAGGTTAATGCGGGTTAGTTCATGCGTTCATGCGACTGTCAGCATGCAGCAGCAGTAACGTGCAATTAAAAACACTGGTGCGTCATGCACAAAAACAGCCCAACATGTGGATTCAGTACGAGTTATTACACTTCCTCAGTGTTTCTGTCTTGTTTTCCAGCACAAATATCTAAACATTCATAAATCAAGATACATTTACTGGAGAAGAGAAATGACTGAAGATATTAAGACAAAAATGTGTCAAAATGACTCCATTGGCAGATATCTGTTCTTGTTTTAAACAAACTCACTTCATTTTGATATTTTTTTTGGCCTAATATCTTCAGTCATTTCTCTTCTCCAGTAAATGTATCTTGATTTAAGAATGTTTAAATATTTGTGCTGGAAAACAGAAATACCGATGAGGAAAAACACTGCTAGTTCCTGGTTATGACTGAACCGGTCAGATCTGCTAAAGCGTCAGATCAGTGCAGAACCAGTTCAGATTGAAACAGGTGAATATTTGAATTCAAATGACCTTCTACGAGCGTATATTGTGCAGAAATCATTTTGCGGCTCTTAAAAGCTTGGGCTTCCAGCGAGACGGGAACAATAACCTTGGGTGGTAACAGCACATTTGATCTATGCAACAATAGGGACCGCTGAATTGGATTTGCCGTTGTTAGTCGGCCCATTACAATGAATTATCTCAAACGCAATCTTTCCTCTCGCTGAAAGGAGAAGCAGAGGCACGGCGGATCGACTTGCAGTCCTGCGCACACATACGCAGACGCCGCATAAAAACATCGGCGGGACTGAATGACATCATCCTGTAATTGCTCATGTGTCAATTAAACACGGAGGCTTGAATGCGACGGTTCGGATTTAGTCCCTGAATCACATCTGAGACGCAGAGGATGTTTGTCTCCGTCTTTCTTCTCCTCCTCCAGAGAAGGCTGTCACGAGCGCCGCCGCCGCGTGTCACTCACGATCTTTCCCACAGTTGATTTGACTTTCAACAGTTTTCCAGGAGCGGAAACGGCGCGAACGCTTCATCACGGTGACAGAATGAAAATAGGCCACTCTCTGATGACAAACAGACTTTTCCTAAAAAAAAACCTAAAACATTCCGTTAAAACAGACGAGACTTCATGCAGCTCATGCGCAAGCAGCGAGAGAAAATGACAAAGACAGACAAAACAAAGAGACCGTGAAGAACTGCGAACAACTCTGACATCACGCTGGGTTTATAAAACTCATATACCCTGGTGCGGGATTGATTACGAGAGCACAGGTGATCAGGATTCTGACTCCGATCCCGTCATGCTGTGAATGGCTGCTTTCAGAACGAGTCCTTTCAAAGTTTCTGTCCTTATGGGAAATTATCATTATACTTAGACTGTTTCATTTTGCTTGACGCCACATAATGTAAGACTTAAATGCGTTTGTTTATGAACGTTCAGCAAAGCCTTCTGGGTGAACATCACATGATTAATATACATGAGCCAAATCATTTCAGTGACGACATCAGCTCTACACTGCAAAAACTCTGTTCTTCCTCTTGTTTTCCAGCACAAATATCTAAACATTCTTAAATCAAGAACATTTACTGGAGAAACTAAATTATTTTATTTTATTTTTTTTTTTATGAAAAATGAAGTGAGTTTGTGCTTAAAACAAGAACAATGGAGTCAGAAAAATAATCTTGTTTTCCCTCTGAATTAACTTTATTTTTCTGACTCCATTGGCAGATATTTGTTCTTGTTTTAAGCACAAACTCACTTCATTTTGATACATTTTTGTCTTAATATCTTCAGTCATTTCTCTTCTCCAATAAATGTATCTTGATTTAAGAATGTTTAGATATTTGTGCTGGAAAACAAGACAGAAACACTGAGGAAGAACAGAGTTTTTTGCAGTAGCTTCACAACAGATATTAGCAATAACTGAGCGGTGGCAAAACGACCAACATGAATTAGCCAGAATGAGTTTAGAGAGAATAATTGACCAATTTAATCCAGATTAATATGACACTGATATGAATATAACTGACTTGAATACAACATTTGCTCATTTTTCCACTTTATCAATAGTGGCCCAAAAATGATCTGTTGGACTTCAAGAACGTCTGAATCATCAGATCAAGATCAGTGTTTGAATCAGCCGGGGTTTAGTGAATGTATGAAGTCAGTTTTATAATCAATGACTCTTGTGTTGACGTTCATCAATCTAACACAAGAGTGACTGAAGTGCACAGAAACGTTCTGATCATGTGACGTTTGACTGACGGCTATTGATGAGGCGTCAGCCAAATCAGCGCTACGATAAAAGTGCTGCTTTGGGGCGATCGATCGAAGCTGATTCTCTGCAGAAAGCACGTCCGTCACTGGAGCGAGCGCCGCACACACACACACACACACACACACACACACACATGCAGACGGATGCAAAGACAGGAGCGAGCAGATACACAGACAGACAGACAGACGCACACGAGCGATTACAGCACAGAGCACAGGAGACACGACAGCCAATCACAACGCTGCGCCGTTCAGGCATGCAACCGTCCTCATGCAGACGCTCAGTAATTTCCAATTGCTGGGTTTCCATGGCAACGCGTGCAGAGAGACAGAGAGAGGGCCTTCCGAGCGGAAGGTTTGCAAACAAGATCCCACAATGCAACACACGAGACTGACATGACCCTCATCTACATTAGACTAGTGTTTACTGCCATCTTGAACACTGTTTACTGCTTGACTGACATTTATTTCTCTGTCTTTAAATGCCAAACAAAAGAAAAGAGAGCAAATAAACAGAAAACACACCAACCTTCTCGCAGCTCTGAGGGTGTAAGGGGGTTTGAGATGGAAAGCAGAGAGAAAACCAGGGAAACACACAGAGAGAGTAAAAAGGCCACTGCAACCATCGTGATCTGCCACAGTCTCACCTCATTCATTTAGCTCAGAGTGTGTTTGTGTGGCAGAATTATTCATATACAGTGCCAAATATAAGAGATATCGTGGCTTGGCCTTGCTCTACTCTGAGAAACTCACTTCATAAAGAAAGAAACTGAAACACACAGACACACTGCAAAGACCTGGACTGCATATTTTAGTTGTGCATCATGAATTTAGTGAGCAGTCAAATTAGTTTTGATTAGTAATTCACAACATACAAACAAACAACCAAAAAATGAAGAAAACAACTAACAAGCACACAAACGTTTGCAGTATTAGTAAAGGCATCATGCAGCACTTGATAGCGTGAGCGTGTCGATCGAGCGCATTAAACGGACGCCGTGATTGACGGCTGGCGCTGAGGTGGGCCGAACCGGCTCTT
Organism: Ctenopharyngodon idella; assembly: GCF_019924925.1. Classification (NCBI taxonomy): domain Eukaryota; kingdom Metazoa; phylum Chordata; class Actinopteri; order Cypriniformes; family Xenocyprididae; genus Ctenopharyngodon; species Ctenopharyngodon idella. Next base: position 42,553,248 of record NC_067221.1, on the reverse strand, counting down.
TCCCGCTCGTTACTCGTCCGACTCATTTACATTCTTTTATTCTCTATTAAAACTGCGCCGGCTCTTTCCGGACCACTAGGCCGTGAGCGCTTCAGCCCTACGGCAAATATCACTAATTGAGTTTACAGAAACAATTACATGCCTGTAAACCCAATTCATTTCAAATCAATTAGCTTTTTTAATGCTTCGATTAGCCGAGAATCGTGAACGAACCCCGTCGGGAAGCACTCGAGTTAATAAAGTTGGGTGTTCAATGGATCAGACGAATTATTCACGAGCAGAATTAATATCAAAATCCCTCAAAGTTCAGATCGTGAGATAAAACACAAGCTGACAGGGAACATTCTGGCAAGGTTCTCTCAACGTTATGAACATTCCAGTAATACGTTTGTTCAAAGTCATCTGGTCTTTAATAATGTTCTCTAAACTTTAGCACAAAAACATTATTCATACATCGTTCATGGAACTTTTATTCCTGGAACATTTTACTTGGATGTTCTTCTAACGTTTTTTAAATGTTACTCTTTGTTTCAGAACGTTCAGAGAACATTAAAGTAACGTTCCCATAATGTTTGAAGAATGATACAGTGGAATGTTCCTATAACGTTCATATAACCAAGAAAAACTTTTAAAAATCTGGACATTTTGAACATTCAGAAATAAAGTTTTCAGTGTTATTTTAATATCATTGAAATGTTTTTATCATTATTTCGAATTAGTTTTTATTTTAATTTTAATTTAATTTCGAATTAGTTTTAGTAATTTTGATGTATTTTTGTCTTTTTTTTTTTTATTTATCTGTATAGCTTTTATTCTTTTTTTTGTTTTAGTTTTAGTTATTTCAGTACACAAGTTAACAAAAATAAACTAAATGAAAATGAGAAATGTTGCCTTGCCAACTAGCTGAAATAAAATAAGGTTTAAGGTTTATTTTATTTCAGTTAACGTTTACTTTACTTCAAGCATCAAAAATGTTTGTTTTTTATGGTTTTGGTTTTAATTTCAGTTTAAGCTAACTATAATAACCCTGATGGGAACGTTAGCAAAACGTTGTTAGAGTATATTTTTGTTAGCTGGGCAGACGCGGCCGACACAAAACAATAATGTGACGTACTATTCGTAGATGTGGTCATTCAGAAGTGCTGCAGAGGCTGCTGGGTAAATTAAAGAAGCTGTCTGCGCTGACATGTGAATAAAAGTGTATTACCTACGGAGTACCTACTGTGTTTCATACCTCTCACGTATAAGTTAGCAGGGGACGAGTAGCGCACGCCCTGAGAGTTAGACGCCACGCACTCGTACTTCCCCTGATCCGTCTCCTCACTGCGCTCGATCTGCAGCGCACCTGCACAGAGAGACAGAGAGAAAGAGAGAGAGATAGAGAGAAAGAAAGAGAGAGATAGAGAGACAGGTCAATCAGGCAGACACAAGATGGAGGAGAAAATGAGAAGTAAGGGAAAGAGGAGGAGACAGACAGGTCAATCAGACAGATAGAGAGACAGACACAAGAAAGAGGAGAAAATGAGAAGTAAGGGAGAGAGGAGGAAAGAACAGACACAGCATTAATATTCTCATGATGGTTTAGAAACCTTCCTCTCGTTCTACACGTGACACAAGCGCATCAACCTCTGACTGTCATGAAGTCAAGTCACATTCATTAATATAGCGCTTCGAAAACAACAGTCAAAACTCATTCATTTCTCCATAGGGGAATTGATTTTGAATTGTAACTTATACACCTTTAAAGAACCCTTACTGTGGGCTACAAGGTTGTTAATCGATGGTTTATGCTTTTGTTGAAACCATCTGTTCTCATTTTCAACTTATTTTTAAAATAATCGTGTTTAACAGTAGAATTTGTGGTGAAAAACTACATTACCCATGATGCTGTGCAGAAAATTCCACCAACCAGAAAGTCACAGCGAGAAAATCATGCTAAAAAAAGCTCTTTAGCTCCGCCCACTCCCATGAAGCACTGCGAATGACGTAATCGAGTCAGCCTTGATACGCTCTCAAAATACTTAAATATTTGTAAATTTATACATATTTTGCAATAAACTTAAAATATATTGTTTCTATAGGTATGATCAACAACAACTGTGTCATTGGCAATGCTTCATGGGATTGTAGTTCTTTCACTCATTAAAGCCATTAAAGTTCTTGTATGTTTGTCTTGATTTGCATCAAATCAAAGTTTGTAATGTTGTAATTCTCGTAGCTGGTTGGTTTGGATCATACATTATAACGCTTAAAGACTTTTTTTTTTAAAAACGTCGCATTATGAACCGATTATGAAACAAATTCAATTTAACAGTAAAGCAGCTCTACATAAAGTCGCAGTAGCCCAGTCAGTCTGAATGACGGCTGAAACAACCAATCACAGTTCATTCTGCTTCTACACGCGGCTCAGAGGCGGGTCGATCTGAAACAGATGATGCCCAGTGAGAGACTCACTCAGATGATTCCCTTCAGTCAGTCCACAACTAATAACCACTGTTTCACACACCGGACTGATGTGGACGGATATAAACGTGCACACAGACTCAGGAAGTTGCGTAACACAGCCAATCAGATCGAAGCTTGTGATGAACATGAGCGCCTCTAACGTGAACAGTGAAACACATACAGTCACGACACAGAAGATGGAGGCTGGTGTTTTCTGGCATCTCATGCGGCAGAGACTGACTCAGCGTTCGGAGCGATTCACTCGCTGTTTTGTCATGTTAATGTGACTGTGGGCAGAACCGCGAATCACTGCGGCTCAATCAACACCCACAGAGTCTGGTCAGGATTCAGTTCTGCCCTCAAAAAACAGTGTGTGAAGGACACAGTGACCTTCACACTTCAGCGCTGCGCTTCTAAAGGCCACCATACAGACACACACAGAGCAGCAAAACACCTGCAATAAAGGGTTCAATAATGAGTGTTCTTATGCTGTGATGAGACTCACACACACACACACACACACACACACACAGATCTTTGATTCTCAGTCCAAAATCTTCACGTGTTCTCTTCAACGGGTTTCTGCTGCTGCAAACAGAAACGTCACTGAATGTGAATAAAATCAGTGCAGGAGAAAGAGGGAGAACCCAGGAGAAATGAGGAGCAGAAGAACATATGCAGACACCACAGAAGCACCGCAGAGCATCATGGGAACACGGAGCCAGGGACAAACGGAGATCAGGGCAGATGGAGACGAGCGAATGTCACGTGGCCAATCTTTTGGTTACATCTGTGCTCTTACACTGAACAAAACTCTGTTCTTCCTCAGTGTTTCTGTCTTGTTTTCCAGCACAAACATCTAAACATTCTTAAATCAAGATACATTTACTGGAGAAGAGAAATGACGGAAGATATTAAGTCAAAAATGTATCAAAATGAAGCAAGTTTGTGTTTTAAACAAGAACAAATATCTGTCAAAAATAAACTTATTTCAATTTTTTTCTTAATTCCATTGAACATGAAAGAAGACATTTTGAAGAATGTTGGTAACCAGTTTCGGTTCCCTTTGTACAGAAATATTTTGTTACTACATTCTTCAAAATGTCTTCTTTCATGTTCTGCAGAACAAATAAAGCGACGGAATGATCTTTTTTGGGTGGACTATCCCTTTAAGAAGAACTGCGAGATGAAGCTCTAATCAAAACGACTCGTGATTCTGCAGAACAAATGACTCGTGTGCGTGAATCTTTTCTTGACCAATTACGAACTGTCTCCCAAATCTCTACTATGATGTAGACGGTGTGTTTGGTGATGAAGGCTCAGGTGAGCACGGCTTCACCTCTCATTAGGGAACAGGTGCAGGAAACGAGGTCACGTTCGCTAGGAGGATCAGGGGACGAGGGGCATGTTTATCGGAGGATGACATGAGTTGAGCGCCAACGTATGTCATCAAACCGCGGGACTGAGGAGGAGTTTGGTTGGTCTAGAATAAACAGATACTCACCAAAGACTCCTGAGAAAAACACACCGAACACACAATGAGAAAAAACACAACGAAAGCTTTGAGTGACAGCAGCTCAAATGCACTTTATGCAACAGAAATGATCCAATCACAGATCAAGCTGATTATATATATATATATACACACGAGTATTATATATAATCACATATCATATACATTAATCATATTGATTAGATTTATGTATATATACACATGTGCGTGTATAAGCGAGAGATAACGTACAGTCAAGATAAAATAAACCCTGTACATGATTCCGCTTATTCCACGACTACTTACCAAATAAATAAACATATGGAGATGAAGAAAAGGGTGAGAGCGTCGACTCATACGAGAGACATGGAGGAAATAAACGACCGCTAGATATTTGAATCCTGCGTTTGACCAATCACAACCAAGTATTCCAGAGAGATGTGTCATAAATAGATGATTAATTTTATATGCTCGTTGTACACTCTTAAAAAAATAAAGGTCCTTTATTAGCACTGATGGTGTACCATAAAGAAACTTCAACATCCATGAAATCTTGAAAATGTTCTTTAGATTATTAAAATGTTCTTCACACTAATAAAAAAATGATCTTTAAGATCACTGAAAGGTTCTTTAGGGAACCAAAATGTTTCTTTTATGGCATTGATCGTACCAGTATTCAACCCGAATGTGTCTATAGAAAGCGTGCACATGTCGTCAGAAACGAAGGCCTTTGACTGGAAATTTCCGTCATATATTTCGGACCCCACATGCGATTTTCAGTCAAAGCCATCAAATCAAACACTTCGAGCTTTCAGCTGTGGTTAAAGTCTTGAAGTAAGTGGTCATTTCAGAAATTACCACCTATCCAAACAGCAGCTCGCCAGCATAATAGAGAGGAGACCTCTGTCCGCCGGTACCTGCTAATCTTGGCAGCGCCGTAATCACTCACTTCATTCAGTCGACACGCTGAAGAGTCCCGACATCATTATTATTAGAGTTGGTCTGAAATGCGGCCCTTCATACGAGAGGCTGTATCTCCACAATCACGGCCTTGACATTCTTTGGCAGTTTAACCTGTTAACTCTAAGTGTCTCACTCGCGCACTATTGCATATTTTAGTAATCATCATAAATTAGGAATCATTTTAACGCTTAAACACTCAAAATTCTCTGTATTGAAATTGGGCATTGCGTTACATTGGATACGGTACTTTAAAAACTTTTAGTGACTCCTGGGGTCCTATCAGGCTCAACGCAAGTGTTTTTTGCTAGATTCAGACCGACACAGTTATCATTTTCACGTCCAGCGGCACATTGTTTAAATATCAAATGCACTCGCGGCCATCTGTGCACCCATGGGTGTGCTGGTCTGAAAACGAGGTGTGTTCAGGTGCATTGTTGGCGTGTTGCTATTTTGAGGAACTGAAATATACTGCGCCATTGACCAACTGAAACCTGCTCTAAAGTCAATGGAACAGTATTTGTTTTGTTATTTAAAGAGCGTGTTAGTAATATGCGCCTATAGGCGGGTCCATAACGCACGTACATTGCTTATTACACACACAGGGATGCGCAGCAGCACACAAACATGCCAAATATTAAAAATAAAAGAAGCGTTCAGTCTTTCTGCTTGCAAATTCCACCATGTAAATAGCGAATCCGCCATGGTGCGAGCGCAACTGGCTTTTAAAGGGAATGGGAGATGAGACTCTGATTGGTTTATATGCCCAAAACACACCCATGACTCATTAAGAGAATAGGGACAACCCTTTTAGACCATGCGCCGGGTGCGCCGACCATTTTTTCTGTCATTAAACTAGCAAAAGTGGATTCTGACACACCCAAAGTGCACCTGCACCGTGCAATTCAGACCATGAGCTTAGATAGTTAAAATAGGGCCCAATATTTGTGATGTCAACTTTAAATTTGGATCACAACTTAAGACTTGATTTTATAGCAATTTTACAGTCCAAATTATTTAGTAAAATTACATTAGCTTTACGGTAAACTTAAACTTTTTGACACTTTCATGTTTTTAAATGCTTTCAGTTCTGCAATAATCTGTGTTTCTTTAAAGAGATCAACCTTACACTCTTAGAGGAACAGGCTCTATGTTGATCCCCAGAGGGGCCGTGTAAACATACTTTATCAGTAGAAAAAAAACCTGTTAAACATGAAAGTATTATGCAACCATTTAAGACATTTCTCCTTATATTGAACTTTTCTGGTTCTTTGAAATTGAATCAAGAACCCTAAAGTTGTATATAGAACTCCTTTGAACCTTTTTTTCTAAGAGTGTAGGTCTGTTTTCCAAAACAAGTTAAGTTGAGATCTATGCTCAAAATGGAGGATGTGACGGTTCACAGGTTAAAGCACAGAGCTCATTAGAAGCAGAGATTCATCCTGATGAAGCTCTCCGATCTCCTGCCGTACCTGATCGCAGCTGCTTGATTCGCCCTTGGCTGAGCGCCGGCTCCACGGGGAGGAAGTCCTTGAACCAAGAGATCTCGGGATCGGGGATCCCGCTGGCGGCGCACAGCATGGTGGCGGTTCTGGTTCTCTCCACCACCTTCAGCTGCGGGCCCATGTCGATGCTGGGGAAGCCGAAGGGCAGCAGGTCCTCTGAAAGACACCGGAAGGAAACCTTTAATGACCGGAGGAGACGCTCAGAGGATCACTCATGCATGTGATGGTTTATTCTGTGTTAACAGACGGAGCGTGTCCAGCCTTTCATCTCTACTGGGGCACGGGACAAAATACTGGATACTGTTATAGATATATTTATATAAATTGGCTTTGCAGAACACAGTCTTGCTGCTTCTCTGCTGTTTAATTACAAAAGACCCTAAATATCAACCTCATCTTTCTGTTTTCTGTCTTATAAAGTATCCTGTTACTGTAAGCTGTCTGCATGAATCACAAACAGATTCAGACGTTATTGCTAACCTGTTTGTCAGATTAGATCAAAAAGAGAGATTCATTCGTCAATCTGGCATCGCAAGTTCTGATTCTAAACAGCTGATAGAAAACACAGTTGACGTGAATCGCTGAAATACAATCAGAGGAAATGATTCTCAGATCAGTATACGGTAATCTCCAGCATCAGACAAGGATTGATCAGAAATATTTCACTGGGACTCGTGCATCAGCAGAAAGAGTCTGCATTTACATTTATACATTCAGCAGATGCTTTTATCTAAAGTGATTTACAAATAAAGAACAAGAGCAATTCGTCAAAGAACAACAATATTCATAATATACAATGGCAGGTTTATTAGACGACTAGATTAAGAAGCAAGATGGAGAAGAGGAGAGAAAGAAATGCACAGCAGGACAATAACTATTACGATAACAATAAAGATATCTAAAAATCTTTCTAAATATAAAAGAATAGAAAAGTCACACTAAATCTATAATGAAAACGACACAGAGGAACAATATCGCCAGAATCACTTTCAGAATGATTTAATTTTCCAGCTGATGAACAATAAAAACATTGACAGCCAATCAGAATCCAGCCTGAACAATTAAAATGACAGACGACAGAACTGAGAATATCTAGAGAAACCAGCAGTCATTTTTTTTTAGAAAATGTCCGATGGTTTCTCTAGATAAGACTCTTATTCCTCGTCTGGGATCATGTAGAGCTCTTTGAAGCTGCACTGAAACTGACATTTGGACCTTCAACCCGTTGAACCCCAGTGAAGTCCACTATATGGAGAAAAATCCTGGAATGTTTTCCTTCATTTCTTTTCGACTAAAGAAAGAAAGACATGAACATCTTGGATAACATGGGGGTGAGTAAATTATCAGGAAATTTTCACTGAGAGGGACACGTGGTAGGATCCACGGGATGGTTTGGGAAACCTGTCTGGAAACAACAGGAAAACCACACTCTAAAAAGAGCCGGACTGCTTTCCTTCTGAAACAGCAGCTAAACCATCATCATTGTATTTGTATTTGAGGCTGATAAATAAAAAACAAAAAGTTCATTGAGCTGATCAGGGGTTTTCAATCTTTCAGAGGCCACAAACCACCAAATATGATCATCCTTGCAGGGGTCATTTAAAAGACAGCAATATATTATATATAGACTTTTTTCCCAAACAAAAAAGAGACACTGCTTCATTTCAGGTTCAAAAGCCGTAACATTATCTGTTGGAAACGTCCTGTGAGATAAACGTCCTCATCAGCGTTCGGAAGGCAGTTGATTAAAAAACTATTTCTCGCATCTGTTCACATTAGCGGCCCACTTACGAGGGACTTGAGATGAAATGATACTGACGCAGCGGCTCACCCACCCACTTCCTGCGCGCAGATATCGCTTTCAGTGGGCGGCATTCATTATGCTGATATAAATAAAGCAGTCATCTCCTCCAAACCACTGAAATTATCAGAGGTAAATGGGAGCAACAAACACGTCTGGCGCTGGAATGGTGGAGTTGCACCGTGTAATTATGTACCTTCATAATCACTGCGCACACGTTCACCTAACCATCAATTACATGTTACACAGCCGAGTGTTTGGAGCGCCGCTAATTATTTGTTCGCTTTAATTAGAGAGGCAGCAGAGATGAGGAGGGTACATAAACACCAGCATGAAGGGCATCATTTGCTTATTTTGGGGCGCATGAGCTCGTCCACATCACAGCAGACGCTTTCAGTCCAGAGTGAGCTTGTGTTCAGATTCGCCAAGATACCGAAGAGATCGAGACACGAGCTGCCCTACACTCTCAATGGACGACGACTGGTGAACCCGCTTTCCTCTGACCTGATGCAGACACGTGTGTCACATGACAAACAGACGCACATGCAGAGATCCGCGGTTTGATCAGTTTGTGACAGAACGATGGAACCCAAAATCTGCTCCAGAAATGGAGATTATGACACTGTCTGTAGTTCAACACAATGATGACGTTTTTCTTTATGCTAATGAGTCTGTGTTGAACTACTGACTCTCACTGTGATGTCGTCACTCACAACACTTTCCCTCTGGCTGTGTCATCAATCACTCTTATTTAACAACATGCAGATCAGTCTCACAAGGGTCAGAGGTCAAGGGTCAGGGCCTCGGCAACCGACTAATTGGGGAAAATTAGACTTTACTGTCGGCATGAAAGGGAAGTTGTGCTGGTCTTTTCTTCTTTTCTACATTGTGTCGTATATCTGAGTGAAACGCTTCTCAAACAAGAACAAATGTAGGGTGGGGCTTGATTTTGTCTGTGAGGAATTGATTGGATGGTTGTGGTTTTGATCTCATGTGAGTGACAGGTTGCCCCGCCCTCATCATCAGAGAAGAGAAGAGATGCTGCAAGAGGGAGGAGAAGATATTCTGATTCAAGATTATAAGGGAACAAAATAATAATAAATCATTTATAATAAACACTGCAATATTCAATAAAAAAAAGTAAGAACTGTCCATTTTGATTTCATGGCGACTATAAAAAACAACAGTTTTAAATCAGCTGAATGTCCCGTAAAGCCAACAAAATGAATGAAATTCACTCACATAAATCTATAGTGACAGTTATTTCTGAATGATAAAAATATGCTAATAAGACTGACATTAAAAAATCCATTATGCATATATACGTTTTTAATGAACATTTGCTGTTGGAATAACAATAAACAGGCGGTGCGTCCCTGAGGGTCTGTCTGAGAGAAGCGGGTTAAACTCATCGCCCGCGTGTGTTTACAGAGGAAAATGATGCAGACGCCAGTGATGACGAGAGAGACACACACACACACACACACACACACACACACACACACACACACACACACTCAGGTTTGTTTTGCTATCTTAGTGAGGACTCTCATAGGCGTAATGGTTTTTATACTGTACAAACTGTACATTCTCTCCCCCTACACTACCCCTAACCCTACCCATCACAGAAAACTGTCTGCATTTTTACATTTTTAATAAAACATTGTTTAGTATGTTTTTAAAGCTATTTTAAATATGAGGACTCATGAAATGTCCTTATAAAACATGTTTATGTCGTTATACCAGTGTAATACCCATGTCATTATACACATTTGTGTCCTCATAAATCACAAAAACAAGCACACACACAAACACACTAACACACACACACACACACTAACACACACACACTCACACAGATGCTCATGAATGTGACGCTGGTGTCGACAGCAGGTGTGGCCTGATTAAAGCTGCATAATGATGTTTGGTGATGAAGGGCGACCAGTAAAGCTGTGACTGACCCGTTGGTGTGTGTGTGTGTGTGTGTGTGTGGAGGGGCAGACTGAACACAGCTGCGTCTGAGAGAAGCGGACGGCGACTAACAGCAGCGCACAGAAACAGAAATAAAATCAGAATGGTGTGTCAGTGTTTACGCAGCAGAAGCGCTGGAGCTAATGGACTAGATGTGGCTTGTAATGGAGCTAAATGAGCAGAAGTGATCTAAATATGACTACTAATGAGGGCGTGACAGAGCTGCAGGATAATACAGTTCATGAGCTGACAGTGAAACCACACACACACACAGACTCTCTCACACACACTTACATACTCACGCTCACACTCACACACAAACACACAGACTCACACACACACTTACACACACACACACACACACACATACACTCACACAAACTCACAGACTCACACACACACACACACAGAGACTCACACACACATTTATTCACAGAAGCTCATGTGTGTCACACTAGAATGAACCTCGTTCGTTCTCATGTTTGAGCTTCCATGTTGATCATATGTGATGTGTGTCCATCGTTTAGATGTTAAAAAAACCTGATTTAACTGCTCGATTCATATGGATTCATTTTACGATGCCTTTATGACCATTTTGGATCTTCTAATTTTCTTGTAGTTTCGATGGAGGGACAGAAACGGTTCAGTTTTCATTAAAAATACCTTCATTTGTTTTTCAAAGATTAACCTCATGAGTGTGAATGACACGAGGGAGAGGAAATGATGACAGAATTTGCATTTTTGTGTGAACTAATCTTTTAAAGGCTTAGGGTTGATCAGCGTGTCATATGTGCGTCACGGCTCTACAACAATCTTCATGCTTATTTCTGTGTAAATGCTCCGGAAATCTCCTATCGTGGTGCGGATGACAGCAGCCGTGTGTTTGAAGCCGCTCACTAAATAAACTGTCACCGCCAATGAAACACACTTCATTACCGGAGTAACAAACTCATCCTGCTCTCATCAGAGATCCGTGCAGACGTCCACGGGCGGTTCAGCATCTGAGTCTGCTCCGTTTCTCTGTCAGTCGTCTGTTCGGAGGGTGATGACGGTGAGCAGGAATCAGACACACGTGATCTCAGCGAGAAACGAGACGAGTCACTGCACTTCCAGAGCCACGAGCGTTGATGGTTTTGAGCCAAGCGTCTCTGTATCGCCTCGATTACAGACAGCATGTGCAGAGCTGCAGGGCCTTTGTGACGTGGCCAGCCAATCAAAACAAGCCCCACAGCAGCCAAACGGCCAATAGCAGCAGCCAATGAAGCACCAAAACATAGACGCGTCTCTGACGGTCAACTTCATCTGTCTGCAGCAGTTCTGCAGCGTTAAACACTAATACCTGTGAATAATCACGCATCAGTCATTCACTGAGTTCAGGTCCAAACTGAGACGCCTGCGTGATGATAATCACAGAAACATCTGACTGCAAGATACGGTACATTTGGAGGAAGCTGAGTGATGTGACTGGACAACGATGAGGATGATGATGATGATGATGATGAATCTCACCTCTGATGATGGACAGTGTGGAGGTTTTAGTGATTTCTCCTTCAGTGTTTTTGGCGACACACTCATAAGCATTTTCATCACGTGGCGCTCTGAGTGGCTGGATGCGAAGCACCGCCCCCGCCCCTTCGTCAAACTCTATGGTCTGGACCAATGAGAGAGCAGAATGAGCAGACATCCACCAATCACAGCAGAGTAACATCAATTAACAAGCAGACAGACAGTTATCAACAATCAAATCAGTAAAGAGGAATAGAACTGAGTCCAGGTCAAATAATAGCTTAATTATGATCAATGCATTAATTGATATTACTGTAATACTACTGTTCGCACACACACAGGAAGTGACATCAGTCCAGCGGCGTCTGAACTTCAGTATAATAATTTAAACTCATTTACGCTTTCATCAGCTTATTTCACATTTGATGGACATTGACTTCATTTCCGCCACTAACAGAGACGACATGCTTTAGGAGCTTCATTCGCCCTCAGAAACACGATTCTTTCTTCTGCTGCTACAGTGACTGTACAGGAATAAAGGCTTTGGCTCTGGTCATTAGCATCTCATTTGCATATGCATGAGAACAGATTAGTTCAAATCCCCTCCTGTTTGGTCACAGAAGTGCAGAATAAAGACTCTCCCCACCAACTGTGAGGACGCAGGTGCAACACACACGCATACACACACACGCATACACACACACACACACACACACAAAAGGAAAGACACTAATTAAACATTTGTTTCAATATGTTATGTTATGTTTTTTCAATATGGTATCACGCTGAGATCAGAAAGAAGTATTTCTTACTTTCTGAACGAGTCACAAAATAGTTACAGTAAATGTATACTTGTACCAAGACAAACAGTGATCAATAAAAAAATAAATTAAAAAAATAAATAAATATATATATATATATATATAGGGATATATTTTGCTTATATACGCCTGTATATGTATATATATATATATATATTTTTTTTTTTTTTTTTTTGCCTTAGATTTTTTTTTAATCTAGTGAAATAAGTCTCTTCTGCTCATCAAGGCTGCATTTATTTGATCAAAAATACAGTAAAAACAGTGAAATATTATTATAATGTAAATCAGCTGTTTTCTATGTGAATTTATAGTAAAGTGTAATTTATTCCTGTGATCAAAGCTGAATTTTCAGCATCATTACTCTAGTCTTCAGTGTCACATGATCCTTCAGAAATCATTCTAATATGATGATTTGATGATCAAGAAACATTTATGATTATTATCAATGTTGAAAACAGTTCATATTTTTGTGGAAACCGTCATGCTTTTTAATTTTCAGGATTCTCTGATGAACAGAAAGTTCAAAAGAACAGCATTTATTTGAAACAGAATCTTCTGAATGTGTTCTTGATGTCCTTCAGCCTCATGTTTCAGTAGGTCTGGTTTCTCACCTCTATTCTCTGTGAATTCACTTTCTTGCCCTTTTTGTTCCAGAACACCTGAGGCTTCGGATCGCCTGTGGCCTGACACACGAAAGACACGACTCCACCGGACACGCCGATCTGATCCGTGGGGATCTTCACGAACACCGGCGCCGCTGGAACACAGAAACTCAAGTGCGTTACTGATCTGATCATCAATTAATGATCATCGGCGTTTACTCTCTCCATCTCTGTGTTCAACTGCTGTGAATCCTACAGATCGACTGCAACATTCACATCAACACAAACTGAATACACTTCAGACCTGATCCCATTTGAATTAGACTGAGCTGATTTTTATAAAGATTTTTCAGCATTGAAGGAAATGTGGACTGGATGATCTGGATGGACTTTTTTCAGAGCAAAATTTCCAGTAAACCTTGTGCTAAATATGTTTGCCATAATTAAACTCTGTTAATCCACAGAACACATATTTAAAATACAATATTTATTAATATTATCGATCTGATTGCACTGACACTATGAGATGAGAACAAAACTGAACTGAATCGATCTGAATAATGACTCTATTGTCTTCTGTAGAGATGAATCTGAATTTGTCTCATATTTGATGAAGTTTGCATCGTTTATTACTCTGAAGCTGCTTTGAAACAATCTGTACTGTATAAAGCGCTGTAGAAATAAAGCTGACCTGACTTGACATATAATGATATTATAATATCAGTCTGCTTTAGTTATCTGGATATTGAAACATCCATATAGTTCCAATGACAGAGAAATATCCTGATGTCAGTGAGAGAGTACAGTGTCTGAGAATGAATGAATAAACACCAGCGTGACTCTCAGACTGACTCGAATAGGTCACTAAACACTCGACTCTGAGCGCAAGAGGATCAGATTCTATAACACACACACACACACACACACACGGCTGTAGTCATAGATACGGCGCTCTGAGTGCAGGATCATCGCCGCGGTGTCCTGTTGCCATAGCGGCGAGTTACAGCGAGCCGAGGCTGATCCCGTGACATTCATCATGAAACCCACACACATCTGCAGGTGAGACACACACACACACACACGCACACGCACACACACACGCACGAGCGCACACACACACACACACGTACACACACACACACACCTCAGAGTTTCAGACCTGCTTCCCAGCAAACATCCCCATGATGACTGCCATGAGAGGAAATGACATCATCGCTCTCATGTCATGTGACACTGTGAGAGCATGATCACAGTGAATCAGAGTGATCATTATTTACATTATTAACTCATTCTGTGTTCACACCATGTCTGAATTACAGCAATCAGTGTATTTATGTGTTTCCAACTAGTAAAAACACTCGTGTCTTTGTTGAACTCTGAATAAAATCTCATATAAAACAGTTAAAATAACAGTATTACAGTCAGACTGATTCAAACTGATGAATTCTGCAATATCAGCAGTTACTGAACTGAACCGATCTGAATAATGACTCTATTGTCTTCTGTAGAGCTGAATCTAAATGTGTCTCATATTTGATGAAGATTCTGATATTCTGCTGTTTGGGAATGATCAGGACTGAATAAAGCGCTGTAGAAATAAAGCTGAATCTTCAGTATCTTCAGCTATTCAGGAGAGTTAAATTCACGTTCATTCCAGCGTCCACCAGAAATGAATCTTTCTGTTTTAATAATTCATTGCAGTAAAACAGCATCAGCCTCTGCTTAGTTTCCATGACGACATCCCATCACAAAAGGACATCGCATTGTTACCATACCAACAACAGCGTGTTAGACCTACACAAGGCGTCGCAGGAGTTCTGCAGGCAGATGAAGAGGAGCAGCAGCACCGGGAGGACCGGACCTCTGCCGATCTGGACAGCCATGACCCTCGACGGCTTCACCGACGTCCAGACGCACTGCAGACAGACAGAGAGAATAATCACAGACACACACACACACACACACACACACACACAACCAGCGTTAACCAGAGTTGAGCTGAATCATCATCTAGTTAAGATACAAACGACACTGAAGCTGTTCGATACGCTGGTGTAACGGTTATAAAGCTCAGAACATGAAGACCACAATATCACTTAATACTATTTACAACAATATTCATAAATGTTACTTACGACAATATTCATAAATGTTACTTACGACAATATTTATAAATGTTACTTACGACAATATTCATAATTGTTACTTATGACAATATTTACAAATGTTACTTATGACAGTATTTACAATTGTTACTTACGACAATATTCATAAATGTTACTTATGACAATATTTATAAATGTTACTTATGACAGTATTTATAATTGTTACTTACGACAATATAAATAAATGTTACTTATGACAATATTTATAAATGTTACTTATGACAGTATTTATAATTGTTACTTACGACAATATAAATAAATGTTACTTACGACAATATTTATAAATGTTACTTATGACAGTATTTATAATTGTTACTTACGACAATATAAATAAATGTTACTTACGACAATATTTATAAATGTTACTTACGACAATATTCATAAATGTTACGACAATATTCATAAATGTTACTCATGGCAATATTTATAAATGTTACGACAATATTCATAAATGATACTTATGACAATATTCATAAATGTTACTTATGACAATATTCATAAATGTTACTTACGACAATATTTATAAATGTTACTTACGACGATATTCATAAATGTTACTTACGATGATATTCATAAATGCTACTTATGACAATATAAATAAATGTTATTTATGACAACATTCATAAATGTTACTTACGACAATATTCATAAATGTTACTTATAACAATATTCATAAATGTTATTTATGACAACATTCATAAATGTTACTTACGACAATATTCATAAATGTTACTTATAACAATATTCATAAATGTTACTTACTACAATATTCATAATTGTTACTTACGACAATATAAATAAATGTTACTTACGACAATATTCATAATTGTTACGACAATATTCATAAATGTTACTTACGGCAATATTCATAATTGTTACAACAATATTCATAATTGTTACTTATGACAATACAAATAAATGTTATTTACAACAATATTTATAAATGTTACTTACGACAATACAAATAAGTGTTACTTACGACAATATTCATAAATGTTACTTACAACAATATTCATAAATGTTACTTACGGCAATATTTATAAATGTTACTTACGACAATATTCATAAATGTTACTTACGACAATATTCATAAATGTTACTTACGACAATATTCATAAATTTTACTTACGACAATATTCATAATTGTTACTTACGACAATATTCATAATTGTTACTTACGACAATATTTATAAATGTTACTTACGACAATATAAATAAATGTTACTTACGACAATATTCATAATTGTTACTTACGACAATATTCATAAATGTTACTTACAACAACATTAATAAAGGTTACTTACAACAATATTAATAAATGTTACTTACAACAACATTAATAAAGGTTACTCATGACAATATTCATAAATGTTACTTATGACAATATAAATAAATGTTACTTACGACAATATAAATAAATGTTACTTACGACAATATTCATAAATGCTACTTATGACAATATAAATAAATGTTACTTACGACAATATTCATAAATGCTACTTACGACAATATTCATAAATGTTACTTACGACAATATTCATAATTGTTACTTACGACAATATTCATAATTGTTACTTACGACAATATTCATAATTGTTACTTACGACAATATTCATAAATGTTACTTATGACAATATTCATAATTGTTACTTACGACAATATTCATAAATGTTACTTACAACAACATTGATAAAGGTTACTTACAACAACATTAATAAATGTTACTTATGACAATATAAATAAATGTTACTTACGACAATATTCATAATTGTTACTTATGACAATATTCATAAATGTTACTTACGACAATATTCATAATTGTTACTTACGACAATACAAATAAATGTTATTTATGACAATATTTATAAATGTTACTTACGACAATACAAATAAGTGTTACGACAATATTTATAAATGTTACAACAATATTCATAAATGTTACTTACGACAATATTCATAAATGTTACTTACGACAATATTTATAAATGTTACTGACGACAATACTTATAAATGTTACTTATGACAATATTCATAAATGTTACTTACGACAATATTCTTAAATGTTACTTACGACAATATTCATAATTGTTACTTACGACAATATTCATAATTGTTACTTACGACAATATTCATAAATGTTACTTATGACAATATACATAAATGTTACAACAATATTTCTAAATGTTACTTATGACAATATTCATAAATGTTACTTACAACATTAATAAAGGTTACTTACAACAATATTAATAAATGTTACTTACAACAACATTAATAAAAGTTACTTATGACAATATTCATAAATGTTACTTACGGCAATATAAATAAATGTTACTTACGACAATATTCATAATTGTTACGACAATATTCATAAATGTTACTTACGACAATATTCATAATTGTTACTTATGACAATATTTATAAATGTTACTTACGACAATATTCATAATTGTTACGACAATATTCATAAATGTTACTTACGACAATATTCATAATTGTTACTTATGACAATATTCATAAATGTTACTTACGACAATATTCATAATTGTTACTTACGACAATATTCATAAATGTTACTTACGACAATATTCCTAAATGTTACTTACGACAATATTCATAATTGTTACTTATGACAATACTCATACATGTTACTTACGACAATATTCATAATTGTTACTTACGACAATATTCATAAATGTTACTTACGACAATATTCATAATTGTTACTTACGACAATATTCATAAATGTTACTTACGACAATATTCATAATTGTTACTTATGACAATACTCATAAATGTTACTTACGACAATATTCATAATTGTTACTTACGACAATATTCATAAATGCTACTTACGACAATATTCATAATTGTTACTTACGACAATACAAATAAATGTTACTTACGACAATATTCATAAATGCTACTTACGAAAATATTAACAAATATTACTCATGACAATATTAATAAATGTTACTTACGACAATATTAATCAATGCTACTTACAGCAAGACAAAAGTACAGAGGAACAACATCATTTACTGCAGTATAGAAATAATGCAGAATCTTGCATTAATATCTGTGAAAACATTTACAAAAAAATACAATATGGTTGCAAAATAAACTGCAATATTTATGGCACAAGATTGAAGTTGATGGAATCCGTTCATCATCGCTACAAGCGAAGCTGTGTTTTGATGCGGTTTTGATCTTGTACAGACGCGGCTCATTACAGACGACTGTACAACGGATGTTTAATACAGAGTAAATGCTTTCATCACCTGGACTCTGATTAGAATAAACGCACTCAAACAGACGTGAGTAAAGTGCTCGTGTACGGCAGACGTCATATCAAGCCTCACACCATCACTCCACTTATATGGATATGGATTTTTTACGAGAGAGCCCATTAATTATTGAAAAACTTCCAGGCATTGTGCGTTTTACACTCTGGCCTTCACATTAAGTGCAGCTTGGACCGCCGTCTTCCGGGAGGGAGGGAATTTTTCACCGACGGCAGAGGCTTCAGCGATTCAGCAGAGGACTGCAAAACTTCCACGGCCAGAAGTCAATATTTACTCTGAAAAATCGATTATTCTCATCCAGGGCTGTATGTAGGTGTGCGGAGCGGTTGAAGCCGCATCCGATATCAATCGGCTCCACGTTACACAGACGTTCTGCTTTTTTATTCACGTGAACAATAACAGAAGAACAGGTGAGCTCCAGAGACCCACTGTTCTTCCTCAGTGTTTCTGTCTTGTTTTCCAGCACAAATATCTAAACATTCTTAAATCAAGATACATTTACTGGAGAAGAGAAATGACTGAAGATATTAAGCCTTGAATAAATGTATTAAAATGAATTGAGTCAAAAAAATAATCTTGTTTTCCCTTTGAATTTAGTTTATTTTTTAAGCACAAACTCACTTCCTTTTAATACATTTATTCAGAAAATATGACTTAATATCTTCAGTCATTTTACTTCTCCAGTAAATGTATCTTGATTTAAGAATGTTTAGATATTTGTGCTGGAAAACAAGACAGAAATACTAAGGAAGAACAGAGTTTTCTGCGGTGTAAGAGAAACATTTGAGATGCTAAAAAACAAAAAACTCAGACATGAGAAAAAGGACTATGAATTGTGAAGCATGTGCCGCATCAAACACTCTTAGTTAAAAAGATTCAGTGGGTTCTAGAACTCTAAGGTTCTTGACTAACTTTTAAAGAACGCTTTATGCCAAAAAGCTTCTATATGAGCAGAAAGATTGCATAATGATTTCATGTTTAACAGGTTATTTTAAATGTTTTTCTAATGATAAAGTATGTTTACAAGCTGTTGAGTCATAAAATTTAATTAAAATGAATTAACACTAAATCCATAAAATGATCCCATGATAAGAAGTTCTATAAATGAAGCATCTGACGGAACCCTTCAGGCTTCTATAGAAGCGTTTCCTCTGACAGTGTATGAACACGAGTCCCTGTAATCTCCTCCAGTAGGTTAGCGGTTCACGCGCCGCGCCTGCGCTGTTCTCTGGGATCTGCTGAACGTCTGATTGCTGCATGTCGACTGTCCAGTGATTCTCCTCGGGTCACGACCCTGCAATCCCGCCAGATGTGGAGTCGCTCCACAAACACAGTTCAACATCGGATCATCAAACAGCAGCTAAAGACCAGCACGAGCATATGCTCACAAAACGGCCAACGGCTGTACTGTGGAAATGCACCATTAGTTCCAAACTGCCTCCAAAATACTGCGTGAAATGTTGTTGTCTGCCTTCAGGCCGACGCGGGAGGTCTCAGAGGTGTCGTTACACACATGCAAATGCGCAACTAAAATTCAGGTGGCATCTGCGCAGTGAGATCATCAAAGGTAAAGTGCAAAACGAACACGCTTTCTAAAATGAGTTTATTTCCTTTGCTCGAGGAAACAAATGTGCAGCGGAGTTTGGCTTCGCTGTCGGGCCTCGTCAAAGTTCAGACGATCCCGTGACACATGCAAATCACGCTTGAGCTGAGTGCTGGAAGAGACGACACGTCCAAAAATAGAGGGAATGAAGGGATATCATTATCTGGCACACACACACACAGATGACAGATACTCACCGCACTCGCTTCTCTTTTTTTCTAGATGTGTTTGAGCTTCATGTCCTGGTTTTCATAATCCTCAGCGGTCTGATCCGGTATTCCTACAATCAGACACGACATGGGAGATTTAAATGAACAAATATTATATAACACACAAGAAAGATTCTCTAATATAGCAGTGAGCCACAAGAGGCCATGCGTTACAGTGATTTTACCATGAGAAAGAGCTGCAAACATCACGGGAATGTGTTTCATTAACAGATGCTGCGTGATGCTTTCATGTTCAGAGTCACTCACCAGCTCACAAAAATACGTTCTGCTAACATTCCCATTAAGTTATGAAAACCTTTTTTCTGAATGCTCTCTGAACGTTCAAAACATCCAGTTGTTTAAAAATTTTTTTATTATTATTATTCTTGGTTACATGAATGTTAAGGGAACATTCCACTGTATCATTCTTCAAACATTATGGGAACGTTACTTTTGAACGTTCTGAAACAAGTAGTAACATTTAAAAAATGTTAGACGAATGTCCAACTAAAACATTTCAGAAAAAAGTTCCATGAATGAAGAATAAATAATGTTTTTGTGCTAATGTTCCGAGTACATTATTAAAGACCAGATAACTTTGAAAAAACATTCTATTAACGTTACCAGAACGTTCTGAGAACATTCCCTGTCAGCTGTGGTGGTTTGATTCCTGAAGAGTGAAACACTGTGACACTTTCACAACACTGATCTGTTTGAGCATGTGACGGCATGTTATTATTGTATTTCTGAGTGAAGCAGGATATTCAATGAGAAAAAGAAAGAAAGTGGATTAGTTTGTTAAAACAGTTTTTAAATAGCTATTTGATGATTAAATAAGAAGAGACGAATGTCATTAGACGTAAACGTCTGTCCGCTGTGATATCTGTCGGTCGGTCAGACTAACAGCAGCACTGACGCTTTCTGACTTTCTCTCTATATCTGAAGCTGTTATTTATCTTTGGTGCATCGAGGCGTATCTTGTCTTACTGTTGCCTAGTCAACCACCTCTTTCTCTCTCTCTCTCTCTCTCTCTCTCTCTCTCTCTCTACCTTCACCGCTGTTGGCTGTGATCGTAGAGTCCACAGATTAGACCAGCGGCCGCTGGGAATATGGTTTCTATGGCAACCATCCAAAGCAGCCAGCAGACAGGATTCGTGGCCAGCGGTCATGTGACCCTGAGCTAAGGTCAAACCCAAAGAATCACATCATTCATTACCTGATGTACTGTGATTTAAAATACTAACGCAGGCCAAATCAAAAGAAATGATGTTTTGCATAAGGAAAATTAAGCCTGTTCTGTATTATGACACAATTTTCTTGACAACTAAACACATTTAATCAAATTCTCATTATTGTAATGCAAAAAAATGATATGCTTCATTTATTCATTTAGCAGATGCTTTTATACAAAGCGAATCAACAAGCACTTCATCTTAATGAGGCAATAAACATGAGAAAAGCTAGTAATACAAAGTTTCAAGCATTTGAGGTATAAATTCCCCTACGCACCTGACTAAAGTTAACCTGGGCATCTCCTAATCGACGTCCCGTCCCCTATAAACACTATCAGATGGGAATACGGTCTCCAGTGCTGCGCAGCTGTGATCACACAGACTCCAGACACTGAATATGCTTTAATCACGGCTGGAGGATCTCAGATCGATCTCAGAGAGAATCCCATGACAAAAAGAGTACAAGAGTTTATATAGAATAAGTCCATGACAAAGGAACATGATTTTTCTTTAATATGATTGGTTCTTCATATGTATAATTTCAGCTTGATGCTCAAGTCATGAGATTAAATATATATATATAGCTGTTTCGTTTTGTTTCCTCTTTTGTTATAACCCTAACCCACACACACATGACTTTCGCCTCAATAAACTCCTAATTTACTGCTTATTGTTCTCTGAACATTCTGAAACAAGCAGTAACATTTAAACAACATTCGACTGGTCACATGATAATCTGGTGTTGAGCACCACAGACTCAACATTGTTTACAGTGGAAGTTTAGTCAACTAATGCCACGACGGTTAGTACTAGTACAGTGGGGTTAGGGTTAAGCTGCGGCTGGATCTGAGTGGCCGTCTTAGAGTCCGTGAACGAGCCTCCAGCTGTCGAGGGTCAGGACATCTGCAGAGCGACAGACTGCGGGTCAACAGACAGGCAAATGACACGCTCACAGCCGCAAGCTGCTTACGGAGGGTGGCGGCAGCAGATTGTGCGGCTGATCGATGTTAAATGAAGCTCGCGCCAGTGCAGATGTGTATGAAAATGACACTAATGCTTAACAGCTGAAACGCTGGAGTTCGCTCTGCAAACAAGCTTGAGCTTCGACCCTGAAGCGCAGCAGCTGCTTCCCTCCACTGGCACTCAATTCAACATCAACATCAGCATCAGCATCATCTGAATCAACATCAACATCAGCATCGGCATCATCTGCATCAACATCAGCATCAGCATCATCTGCATCAACATCAGCATCAGCATCATCTGCATCAACATCTGCATCAACATCAACATCAGCATCATCAGCATCAGCATCAACATCAGCATCAGCATCAGCATCAACATCATGCAGCACAAACCACTTACTAGTGATTTTACGTCCCAATTTAGTCTTTAACTGTAACTTCACATGTAAATGTCAAAATCAACAGAGACTAAATTTGCATTTGATTCGATTCACAGTTAAGGAAACCTAAATAAAACAAGTCAAGTCAGCTTTATTTCTCTAGCACTTTATATGATACAGATAAATTCAGAGCATCACTAATCGTCATTTTCATGTTTATTACTGTGAAGCTGCTTTGAAACAATCTGTACTGTATAAAGCGCTGTAGAAATAAAGCTGACTTGACTTGTTAAATCAAAACTCTGACTATGTTTCAAAGGTTTAATTTCACTACCCTGGCGAACTCTGTCAAATCCAGTGACTATTTCACCTTCAGAAGAACTCGCTGCATCATTAGAGCCGTTAGCAGATGTTCAGACGTATATCTCGGTGTGGGTTAGCGTTAGTCGCTCTGCTCACGTGTAATCGGTGAGTGTGTTGGAAGCATAAACACTGTTTAACATAAAAGTCTTTGATCCTGCAGAACAAATGGTATTTTTCTGCCACTGAGCTCAAACCCCTGCAGGCTACAACTGGAATCCATCCAGAGCTGAAATTCATCTGGCAGGGCTTTGTCAGATCCACCCGCTGGCTTCATCTAGTGTCGCTGACTCTCACACAAGCAGAAAACCCACTGTCCTTCACGCAAACCATCAATCTGAGCACTTAAGCGGGCTTGAATAAGCGCCGGCAGACAGGACTGGTAAATGCCGTGTTCTCAGGGACTCTGGATGAAGTCTGTGTGTTTGGCGGGTTCGGTGCGGACAGATGGCGCGGAGTCATGCTGCCACTGCATACGTGAAGCTCGCCGGAACACACGGAAAACACGAGCTGGAGCCAGTGGAACGCTGGCAGGTGACGGAGGTAAATTTGGTGACAATGAAGCAGGTGAAATCATTCTAAATGTCAGTAGTTTGGTTTCTGTGCTACACTACATAAATGATGCTGACTGAAGCCATGACTGATAAATATAATGAAACAGATTCTGAATTCTGATTGAACAAACACCAGAGACACAATCTGCATTAATGATGTTTGAACAGATTCATTTCATCAACTAATAAAGATGAATCAACTGATATTTAGTCAGTTTAAACACAACAATGGAAGGTGCAAAATATGTTTAGTAAGTTTTGGGTAAATATTGGAAATATAATGAAAACACGAATAATTAGAAAACATTAATATACATACATATATATATATATATATATATATATATATATATATATATACTTTCCTGAGAATTAACAATTGAACACTCTCTTGAACACTCTCCTGCGTAAGTAACAGCACCATCACACCTCACCGTTACACTCTACCCATCACTCTCTGTTCTCCATCCTCTCTCCCTCACCTAAAACTCTCTCAAAATCTATGCAATGTTAAGTGTGTACAACAAGTGAATATACATGTTTGGTATCATTTGAAATGTCTCAGTGCGCCAGGTTAAATTGTCTTATTCTCATAGTACAAACTTCCAAGAAGTTCTAGAAGATAAGAAATATTGTGTGCCACTTAAGGTGTGCCCTCCCCCAGGTCCATCATTCAAACTACCTCTTGTATGTAAATAAGGGCTCTCTTCTACAGGTATTGATAACCTATTTAATCACAAATTTCCGATTGCCCATTTGTGAACCCCTGAATAGGGGACCAAATGTTATGTTTGAATTTATTCTGATTGACTCTGAAATGATTAACTCTAGTAGATTACGTTAAGTCCATAACACCACAAATCTATGCTCAGGTTAGTAACGGACTAAAACTCAGTTTGTGGAGCATCGGGGCACGTCGACTGAAGTTTTAGAGCTCCGACTAACACATTGGCATTAGTCATGTGTACTTAGACTGTAGAGGCTAATAATGGGTTTTCCGTTCAGAACAACAGAGTGTTGTTAGACCAATCTGAATAGGGTGAGCCTCAACCTCTGATTATTGTAATATTATTCCAAGTGTACGTGGGAAACCACGGCATGATTATATAAAGAGGAAGTTAAATCGGTTAGCTTGGTTCTATGGTAATGGTCATGACCTCTGGATAGATCTTTAATTAAGTGTGTACAGATCTATGGGGACTGAATAACATAATTTTAGAAATAAGCAAGCATAGTGCGGCATCTAAAAGTATCAGTCAATTGCCTCTGTCTAATGACCAAGACTGACGAGTTTGTGATTAAGAGATCGTATTCCTGGATGGTGCGAGACTCAAAAGGTTATAGGAATCCGAATGAACAAGTGTAATTCAAACAAAGAGTTAAATCAGAATAATCAAACATTGATTCACATTTATGAATAATCGAATACAAACCTTTTTTCATAATTGGAGTCAGATGAAAATAGGTCAGAGGTAATACATATAAGGAAATGGATTTAATTTAATGTAGTCGTGTTGCATAAAGGAAGACAGTGACACGCAGATAATCCTTCACCCGCTCTATAGGAAACCGTCGTTGGACCCGTGGGCGGGCCTTACAGAGGCATGGACTCCTCTAGACCCCTGAAGGTGTGCTGTGGTATCTGCACCAAGATGTTAGCAGCAGATCCTTTAAGTCCTGTAAGTTGTGAGGTGGAGCCTCCATGGATCGGACTTGTTTGTTCAGAACATCCCACAGATGCTCGATTGGATTGAGATCTGGGGAATTTGAAGGCCAAGTCAACATCTCAAACTCGTTGTTGTGCTCCTCAAACCAGTTCTGATACCCCGTGTCCACTGTTGGCTCTTTCGGAGGTGGACAGGGGTCAGCATGGGCACCCTGACTGGTCTGCAGCTCCATACACAACAAACTGTGACGCAGTCTTCTGACACCTTTCTATCAGAACCAGCATTAACTTCTTGAGCAATTTTATATATATATATCACAGTGCCTATAAAAAAATCATCATTCCCTGTGAAAATCTTTACATTTGCACATTGTACCCTGGAAAATAAAATAAATTAAATCTAACTTTCATTATCAAAGTGAAAAATTAAAACATTCTGGAGTATTACTACAAATTAATTAGTGAAATACCTGGTTTGGTAAAGTGATCAGCCCCTTATAATATACCATTATAAACTCAGATGCAACCAATCAACTTCCAGATCAAACACCAGGCGAATCGCCCCACCTGACATCAAGTGTAGTGGTTTGATTAAT
Source organism: Ctenopharyngodon idella (assembly GCF_019924925.1). Classification (NCBI taxonomy): domain Eukaryota; kingdom Metazoa; phylum Chordata; class Actinopteri; order Cypriniformes; family Xenocyprididae; genus Ctenopharyngodon; species Ctenopharyngodon idella. The sequence continues at coordinate 42,527,110 of NC_067221.1, read as the reverse complement.
TCAGAATAAAACCAGCTGTTTCTTGAAGATTCCACTGTTAGTAGTACATGGTACTGCAAAGAATTCACCATGGTTGGGAAAGTGCTCGCTCGTTGGACTCGCCGTGTTTGGATGCTGATGTAGTTTTGTGCTAGCATTGCTGTGAAAGATGAGACGTATACAGTGACGTAAGACCTGGCTCTGTGGTGGCTCTGTAGCCTGTGGAAAGGCAAACCGGTTTTTAGAAGGCTGTCAGTCGAACCAACTCCAAACCGGAAATAGCACTGGCTCTGAACTAGCGCCCGGTTCATGTTGGTGAAAAGGGTTATCAGAGAAGCTACCAAGAGGCCAAAGGGAACTTTGAAGGACTTGAAAAGCTTTATGGCTGGGAATGGTCTGTCTGTGCATGTGACAGCTCTCTCACAAGCTTTACACAAGCTGGTCTGTATGGCAGGGTGGCAAGAATGAAGCCTTTCCTGAAAAAGTGCACCTGGAATACTCTGATGCCATCTAGCAAAAGGTGCTATGGTCTGATGAGACCTTTTTTTTGAACTCCAAGCACTATGTTTGGCGAAAAGCAAACACTTTCCAACAATGATCCTAAACATACCACCAAAAGAACGACGCAATGGCTTAAGGATAGGAAGGCGAATGCCCATGAGTGGCCGAGTCAGAGCCCTGACTTAAATCTCATAGAAAATCTGTGGATGGACTTGAAGAGAGCAGTCCATTGCTGCTCACCATGGAATTTGACTGAACTTGAGCAATTCTGCAAGGAGGAATAGGCAAATATTCCCCAATCTAGGTGTGCAAAGCTAGTACAGACAAATCCAGAAAGATTAATGGCTGTAATTACAGCAAAAGGTGACTCTATGAAGTATTGAATCAGGAGACTGATGACTTTTCCAACCCTGTTTTTTTTTTTCCAACCCTGTTTTTTCGTTTTTTTTGTTGTAGGGAAAAATTTGTAAATAAAGCTGGAAAAGGTTTTTTTTGGAATGGATTTTGATTTCAGGCTGTACGACAAATAATGTAACTATTTCAAAGGTGTATGATGATTTTCTATAGGCACTGTATCACACTACCATTCAAAAGTTTGGGGTCACTAAGATATATATATATTTTTTTAAAGAAATTAACTTTTACTCAGTATAGATGCATTAAATTGATCACAAAAGACAATAAAAACATTTATAATGTTCTATTCATCAAAGAATCCTGAAAAATAAAATGTATGACCGTTTCCACAAAAATATGAAACTATAATATGAGACTCTTTCAGAAACATTAATAAATCTAAATTATTCCAAACTTTTGAGCGCCAGTGTGGCATCAGACACCTGATCTCTCGATATCAGTATTGACATCGGCCATTGAAAAACCCATATTGGTGAACCGCTGCACATGAACACATTATAAGATTACACGCTTCTGGTTGACATCTTCACATAAATCAATAAACTCTTCATATGAGTGACATTACAAGATTCATCCACATCATCAGACACAAATTCATGTAAAAATTGGATGTAAAAATACTATGACTAACGTGATCATTTTAATATCCATTTATCCTTATAGACACCACTGTCATTCATCAATCTGAATGATGAAGATTCAGTGTGACGCGCTTCACCAAACCCGCCTGAGCTCGCGCTGGTTCTGAATTAACCGACCCGCTCCCCGCGGCCTCCTGAAGCCCAGACTAATGATGCAGGTGGATTAACGGCAAATGAAGCGAATCCCCTGCAGCTCCAGCTTCATGCGAGTCCAACAACAGCAGCTCGTAACGGTGTGTGTGTGTGTGTGTGTGTGTTCGGAACATCTGAGAATGATGGCGATTTCCTCCAGACTTCTTCAGCTGATCAGACGACAGCAGCAAACAGGCGAGAATCTTTCGGCAGAAACTGGGCGATATGAGAAAGGCTCTATAAATAGCAGCGTCTCCCACGAGCACCGAGCGCTTGAGATTCATCCAGACTCGCATTACAGACACACTCAAACACAGGCATTCATTCCCTCATACAAAGACACACTCACTTCACAACCGATGATGTGTGAATGAACGGACGAATGAATAACTGAATATTTCACTCTTCAGACGGACACAGAAGAAGAGTCTGCACTGACAGTTCTGCTAAATTAGCAGTAAGATAATAACAGTCATAACAGGTTTGCTGATGTCGCGTTTGACTGACAGTCTCATCATGACAGCTCTGACGAAGCACTTCAGTATAACGCTGGTGTGACAAAACCTACATGAACCAAAAATACTCAGTGAACATGTAAAGAATCATTCTGAATTTAAAGCCGCTTTACTGTCGGCATGAAAGGGAAGTTGAGCTCGTCTTTTCTTCCCTACTGTGTCGTATATCCGAGTGAAACGGCTTCTGGAACAAGAACAAATGTAGGGTGGGGCTTGATTTTGTCTGTGAGGAATTGATTGGATGGTTGTGGTTTGCTATTGGTGGATCTCATGTGAGTGACAGGTTGCCCCGCCCTCGTCATCAGAGAAGAGAAGAGATGCTGAAAGAGGGAGGAGAAGATATTCTGATTCAAGATTACCAGGAACAAAATAATGATGCGCACAGATAAATCATTTATAATAAACACTGCAATATTCCATTAAACAAAAACAAAAAAACAAGAATTGTTCATTTTGATTTCATGGGGACTTTAAAACGCAGATTAATGCACATAAAGGGTTGCTGAAACTACTCAAATGAACGAATGACTCTAAGCTTCAGATCAAGAAAAGATCATTAGATATTTACAGAATGAGTTCAGTGAAAAACTGAAACACAGGTGAAATACTGCAATGATATCAGATGCAGGTGAACAGCAAAAGGGCGACTGCTTCTGTACGTTACGTCGCTTCACAACCCCCTCCTGCCCCGGAAACGGGCCTCGTAAAGCCCGGATCATCCTTTTTAATCTGCTGTTATTACAAATGAGTGTATGACAGCGCATCAGCTCCGCCACAAGAGCTCCATTGTGGGCTGCAGCTTTTAAGGGCAACTGGAATCAAAGGCCGGTGCAGATAAGAGAGCGCTACGTTTATTAAGCAGATGCCCGTGAGCGAGGCCGCACAAACCGCACGCTTCACCTCTCTCTCTCTCATTCACTCGAAACTCAACTGCGGCTCTTTAAGCACCACACACTTTACTGCTTCTGGCCTCATCATAGAGATGGAAAAACACAATTATTAAAGATAGATAAAATATCAAAAGTTACTGTATATGTCATTCATTGAAATGTTTGTGCACCACAAAAAACTCCACAGTGTTTCTGTCTTGTTTTCCAGCAAAAATATATAAACATTCTTAAATCAAGATACATTTAATGGAGAAGCAAAATGATTGAAGACATTAAGACTTATTTTCTGAAAAATTAAACACAATTAAGTGACTTTACGCTTAAAACAAGAACAAATATTTGCCAATGGAGTATTGTTTTCCCTTCGAATTAAAGGATTAGTTCACTTCAGAATTAAAATGTCCTGATAATTTACTCTCCTCCATGTCATCCAAGATGTTCATGTTTTTCTTTCTTCAGGCGAAAAGAAATGAAGGATTTTGAGGAAAACATTCCAGGATTTTTCTCCATATAGTGGACTTCACTGGGGTTCAACGGGTTGAAGGTCCAAATGTCAGTTTCAGTGCAGCTTCAAAGAGCTCTACATGATCCCAGACGAGGAATAAGAGTCTTATCTAGAGAAACCATCGGCCATTTTCTAAAAAAAATAAAAAAATTGTATACTTTTTAACCACAAATGCTCGTCTTGCACTGTAATCACGTTGGAAAGGTCACGCAAGAAACTCCAATTTCAAAATTGTCCGACATCGTTGTTTTATCTTTTTTTGTAAAGGCCGTTTGACTTAGTCAAGCCACCTTTATTTCTATAGCGCTTTTAACAATGCAGATTGTGTCAAAGCAGCTTTACGGTGATAACTGGTATATAATTTTGGCTGCACAGCAGCTCTTAAAGAAAATGGTGTCATTGTCCATCTTAAGTAAATTCAGTATTTATTCATTCCAATGTAAGAATCAATAGTTATTAATTTAGTTAATTTATCTATATCAGCACACAGTAAACAGTGATGTCATCATCCAGCTCAGTTCAGTTCGGATACAATAGTGTCGATGCAGGAGATCAAAACACTGTTGAATATCAAATGTCAAGTGTCCCCAACTAAGCAAGCCAAAGGCAACTTAGTCTTTGCACATTCACTTTATAAACACTGGATCAGGACTTCACGCGTGATCTTTCCAACGTGATTACGTAATGCGTGGAGCGTCACAAAGCAGTGCAAGACGAGCATTTGTGGTTAAAAAGTATATAAATGTTTTTTTTTTTTTTTTACAAAATGTCCGATGGTTTCTCTAGATAAGACTCTTATTCCTCGTCTGGGATCATGTAGAGATCTTTGAAGCTGCACTGAAACTGACATTTGGACCTTCAACCCGTTGAACCCCAGTGAAGTCCACTATATGGAGAAAAATCCTGGAATGTTTTCCTCAAAAACCTTCATTTCTTTTCGACTGAAGAAAGAAAAACATGAACATCTTGGATGACATGAGGGTGAGAAAATTATCAGGACATTTTCATCCTGAAGTGAACTAATCCTTTAGGTTTATTTTTCCATTGGCAAGACAGAAATACTGAGGAAGAAAATAATCTTCCAAAGAAGTAAGAAAGTCATTCAGGTTCAAAACGCAGTATGAATTTAGTTGGATGTTGTTGCACATCATATTTCGAGTGAATTTTCGAGTTCATGAGTTTCTGCCTCTGCGTCACGCTTCTCCAGCCGTCTCATTCATCTTGTGTTAATCAGCGGCCGGTAACGAGCTCGTCTGATCTCAGACTGACCTACAGACTGACTGACATCCATCACAACACCTGCACCTGTCAGCACACGTCTGAACCGACACACAGACCGACACACTCAAGATCAAGCTCAAATCTGATTGGCTGATGTTTCACAGCGTCCTGCAGTAACAGCACACGTGTGTTCAGTCAGCCTGTCTGGGGTGATACAGCGATACTGTGTGTGTGTGTGAGAGAGAGAGAGAGTGTGTGTGTTGAACTCAGGCCAATTTGGAGAAATTGCTTCTGAATCATAACTCTCAGAGCAAACAGCTGTAAAGCAGATCTTTCAGTTACACCAATTTAGCGTGTTAAAGTTCAGTGTTTGAGTGCATGTGAGCGTCGCTCCGTCGCAGACGTTTTAAATAAATCAGACGCTGATCTGCCACCACAATCTACGGCTGATTTTCTGTCCTGGACTATTTTATCTTTAATAAATCACTCCGGCCACAGTGGCACTTATATCTTTAGTTCCTGCAGAATGAAACATTAAAAATACATCAGCGGTGAACAAGGACTAATTTGACACGTCTTGAGGGCTCTTCAGCTGATCACAGTGACTTTCGAACTAAAAGGAATTAGAAAATAGCCAGAGCTTCTGTTTGTTAGTAGCCTGTAGTTTATCTGACTACTTAAACAGCAGACGACAGATAGAAACAAGCTTCAGCAACACTGAACACCAGGACAAAGGTCTCAGACTTCCAGCGGACCACAGGATGACTTACAATTAATCAAGTCTCATATTTGATGAAGCTTGCATCATTGATTCTGTCATTTTCCTGTTTTCCTTATTTTCATATTTCTATCCCCGCCTCAATAACTAATCTTCTACAAACACAAAACGAGTCATGTTTAATTAATTTAATATTTCAACACTAATAGAATATTTGAAAACGAGCAGCGCGGTCATAATTACAGCAGAAATGCAGGATTAAATAGCTGCACATTACCGTAAGACGGTGATTTTAGTCGAGTATCAGGTTGTGCAGCGAGACACAGATGGAATTACAGGAACGGTTATACGCACAAATCACATTTAGGATTAAAAAATCATTCATAAGACAGTCTGAACGTGCTGAGATTCCTTGTGCCAAAATATGATTTCAACCCTTATAACAGTTCGGCCAAATATTATCCTCATACTGTAATCACAAGCTGAAATCACTGCCTTAATAACGCGTGGAACGATAGCATCATTTCATCTGTTTAACTAAAAACACCAACCACATGACATGTGCTTCATCTTAGAGCTGTTATTAGTGCCATATGAACATGAACACACACACTTCGTGATTATAACACTGAAACATGATTTTTTTCAAAAGCTTCTTTGAAACGCTGTATATTGTGAAATAAAGGTGAAGCCTGGAGGTCTTTATCCTGAGGTCTCTCTCTCGGATCATCGGACGACACTGAGTGACGCGTTATTGACTCCATCGATTGATGTTTCCTGCTCTTGTGAATGAAGCCTGTAAATTTCAAGGCCAAAAGATCAATATTAAAGAGCAAATGAGGAACAGAGCGACAGGACATCTGCTCTCCTCCATTCACTGTTACTCGACTTCATGATGGCGACCCTACAGGAGTCCAATCTGTTGAGGTCAGAGGTCAACACAGCAGCATATGGGCGCTGGTATACATTAATCAGACATTTCATCGAGTCAAACACAAACTGGACACAACTGACCCACACGGATAGATACGGTCACAGAAATCAACAGAGTCACAGAGATTCAGCGTTTCACAGCCAAACTTGTTCAAACCAGAACAGCTTCTAAATTAACACTCATCAAGGGCTGAATGTGAGTAAAACCAGTGTTTATTATATAACACACGGTCAGATGTGAGTGATGTGTTTATAGGACACTTAAAATTCAGTAATATTATTGATCTGACTGCACTGACACTATCAGATGACAAAACTGAACTGAATTGATCTGAATGACGACTCTATTGTCTTCTGTAAAGCGACTCTATTGAATCTATAAATGCTGTAGAAATAAAGCTGACGTGACTTGATTCGATGTGAGCGATTCGAATCAAAGCATTTATTAAAGAAACCTCTCGAGTGACTCACTATATTATAGCATGTATCACTGTCACATGGACGTTACTCTGATCTCGGACTGAAGACAGAATAATTCTTAAATTGTAACACTGAAACAAGCATTTGTTCAACCAACTCTGAAACATTAGGTATCATGAAAAGCTTTATACAAACTTGAATTGAACTCAATGACCTGCGCTGTTGGTCACTAATGTACAAGGAAAAAACAGCTACTTAAGTGCATTAAAAACATTTACGGCCAGTACATTTCCTTAGATCATCTACAAGTTCCTTCTGGACTGAAAGCTTAATATGTCAACGAGAGCGTTTACATGGTCAGGGCCGTGCCGATACGATCATATACCATCTGTCTTTCCTTCAGTCTTTTGCATAAAATGCTCTCAAGGTTACACGTTAGCAAGATCCAGTAAAAAACAGCAAATAACCCAATTTCACAGCCAGGAGAGAAACCTGAGCCATCACTGCCATTACAGACGCTTCGGCACACGGATTCTACCTTGTATTCCCAAATGCATTCAGAAGTGTTTGTCTGTGAGACGGTCTGAAATAACACGCTCAGCACTCGAGTGCCTTTCTCTGTCCACGGCAGAGTCGGCCATCTTCTCAACATCTCTCCTACAATCTCTCACTGCTGTCAGTCAAATCGCTCCAGACTCATCAGAAAGCCGAATCAATGCTGGACAGCGGACGCCATCTACACGTCCTGCGGATCAGGAAAGCAATCACAAATCACAGCACTGAGGGAGAGGAACGTGAGACAGTCTTCAGATCGACTGTCAATCCAGAACGATGGAGGCCCTAACAGTGCAAAATATTCAAGAAAATGCATTTGTGTTCAAATTATTTGGAAAGTCTAACGAAACTAAATAGGGGAACTAACCTCTTTCACTGTTAACCTGTCTCAATGCTTACCTGTCTCACCACTAACCTGTCTCACCGCTCAAGCACAGAACATGTTAGCAGGACAGTCAGGTTGTGTTATCAGCCTGAGAGATACTAACCTCCGCAGGCGAGAGATGTAACCTACTTAACAAGCCTTCACTAAAGCCTGCACACACACACAAAACAAAGCAGAGCATCTTAAATCAGAGAAATTAAACACCGCCTGCACATCTGAGCATTAGAATGAAGTAAAATATGGCCGGACTCATCATATAACCACTGAAATGTTGCAGCAGAAGATAAAAACATGAGCTGTGGACCAGGAGAATTACAACCATCAGTGCGGCTGACTGAACAGGAGAGATTACAGGAGGATGATGATTGAGGTTTAATACAGTGATATGAGCACAAACAATATCATTTCTTCTGTTATTAAACCGCACCATTGCATGTATTCTGTACTCACAGCTGCTCTCTAATGAGCTGTTGATAAAAACAAAGCTGTGCTGCAAAAAAAACTTCAATATCTATCACAATATTGTGTATGAAATATTAAGCCTTTTTTCCATTTTCTGAAGAAAAAACAGCACAATGCTAAGGTGTTCTGAGCGGTTGTCAGGGTGTTGCTAAGGTGCTCTGAGCGGTTGTCAGGGTGTTGCTAAGGTGCTCTGGGCAGTTGTCAGGGTGTTGCTAAGGTGCTCTGAGTGGTTGTCAGGGTGTTGCTAAGGTGCTCTAAGTGGTGGTCAGGGTGTTGCTAAGGTGTAATGAGCAGTTCTCAGGGTGTTGCTAAGGTGTTACGAGCTAAGGTGCTCTGAGTGGTTATCAGGGTGTTACTAAGGTGCTCTGAGCGGTTGTCAGGGTGTTGCTAAGGTGCTCTGAGTGGTTGTCAGGTTGTTGCTAAGGTGTAATGAGTGGTTCTCAGGGTGTTGCTAAGGTGTTATGAGCTAAGGTGCTCTGAGTGGTTGTCAGGGTGTTGCTAAGGTGCTCTGAGCGGTTGTCAGGGTGTTGCTAAGGTGTAATGAGTGGTTCTCAGGGTGTTGCTAAGGTGTTATGAGCTAAGGTGCTCTGAGTGGTTGTCAGGGTATTGCTAAGGTGTTATGAGTGGTTGTAATGGTGTTGCTAAGGTGCTCTGAGTGGTTGTCACGGTGTTGCTAAGGTGCTGGTTGTCAGGGTGTTGCTAAGGTGCTCTGAGTGGTTTTAGCATGTTGTGATGCAGTTGCTAGGTTTCTTACAGTCCACCCCCAAGATATTCGATGTGGGTCTGTGGGATTTTTTTAGCTGTTTTATCGTCCACTATGTGAAAACCGTAAGTCTGATCACTCAGTAAAGTAACAGCACTTTCAGTGTTTCTGAAACGATATCTATTTGAAAACAGACACTGAACATCTATTCTCTTGATAAAGCCAATGAAAAATAATTATTTTGATATTCTTCAGCACACGTTAGAAACAGCTCAGCTAATAAACTGCAGATAAACCCTGTTTGAGAGTTTCATCTCTCAGACTTAGAGGTTTAATACAGAACAAAGGCATATTAAATCCTGGTGCTGCTTGAAATGACATGAACAGGAAGTTGGTACACAACGTTTTATACCATTGAGAGAATCTGGCAGGATTTTCAGAAACAGCTGAGATCATTATGAGAAATGCTGATGCTGTAGATGAGTGTGACCAGCACAGAATCAGAGTCAAGCCGACATCTCTACAAACACAATACTGTTCTGAATTATGAATGTTTTTATCACTACGAAAAACACTCAGAACTACACCTTAGCAACACCCTAGCAACCACTCACGCATTATTGTGCTGTTTTTTCTTCAGCAAATGATAACACACAAAAAAATGTACAGTTCAATTTGATGATTTTTACAACAGCTCATTAAAACTGACTTCAACAGCAGCTTCTGTCTGTGTGTTAGTGCGCTTTAACAATAGCAGAAATGATATTCTTTGTGCTGGTAATATTTTATTTGTGCTATATATTTTATGTATCAACCAAGCAATAATAAACCCTTTGGTTCTCCACATTTTAATCAGAATCGTGTAATATGTGTAGAATCATAATTTCTATGCGCGCACACGGGCTTTGTTAGCTGGAGTCCCAGAGAAACTGCTCAGTAATTTTCCTTCATATTTCACTCTTATCTGCCATTTTCACTAACACAGATTCACACAACGCCCAGAAAACACAGATCTCACTACAATTATCCGCCTTCCGACACGATTTACGGCTTTTCCACTCAATGTTTCAGATGTGAATCAGGAGAGAAAGAGATCTTGAGCGAAATCGGAACAAAGGCGCAAAAGCGTGTGGATCGACACGAACAAGATCCAGAGAAATACTCCAATAAATAATCTATTCACTTTAATAAACAAAATTCCGAACATCTCGCGCCTTTTATATACAGTAACACCCGCGCCTTAACCACAGACTAACCGCCAGGTTAACCAGGTAAAGCAGGTTGATCCTCGGGTGTTTCCGGGTGTTTTTCGGAGGTGTAATCTGAGCACACACACACACACACACACACACACACACACACGGACGCCTCGCATATTCCTTTATCTTTCATTCAGCTAATACTGCCATGCGATTGACTCTCACGCACAGGCCAAAACGCGCCGTTTACCTGCGTGACGGTGCCGTTGAAGAGGTTCGGGAGACTCGAGCATCATATTCCGTTAAAAGGCAGAAACACGGATCTCTCACTCGCGCGCCTCCATTTCCAGAAGCCTCCGGAGATTCTTGTGCTCGTTGATGTCATCGATGCTCGCAGGCAGCAGCCTCTCCTCCTTGGTACCCTCCTCCTCCTCCTCCTCCTCCTCCTCTCCCTCTCCTCATCCTCCTCTTCGCACCCTGGTGCGCGCTCCCTCCTCTCAGGGATGACGTGACGGAAAGCGCGTTCACGACTCCTCCAGAAACAATGGAGCGTCTCAGCGCGAGATTATTTAGTTGCTCGGAGACTTGTGTGCTGATCATCTCCTGAAGAAGCATAATGAAAATAACGCGTTACATTTCTCCCATAATCAGCTGCTGCTGTGAATCCATCATAAACCTCAAACCTGGAAGCGCATTTCCGCCACATAAGAAAAAATCATGCTTTGGTAAAAAGTAATTATGACAAAAAAGTCGAAATTACGACATACTAAATCATAATTATGAGATTAAAAAGTCGGAAGTATGGCTTTATGTTATGATTGACTTTTTAAGCCCTAATTTCAATTTAGTATGTCATAATTTCATCTTTTTAGGCTGTCATAATTATGATTTACAAAAGCACGATTTGTGACAAAGCGACATAAAATGACCCATATATTTAAACATGGGGTTAAATAATGTTAAATAACAGTTAAATCTGTTTAAAACGTTCTATTCTATTCTATTCTATTCTATAATGTGTGTCATTAGAAAATACGTCCTAGAACAACTAAAAACCAGTTCCAGGGGCAAATGTCAGGTCGTAATAATAATAAAGTTGATTTCTGACACTGGATTAGAGCATTGAGAAGGGAGATGATTTCAAAAGAACACAAATATTCGCTTGATTTTTTTCTGTCGGATCAGAATCAAACAATAGATCCGCTGCTGCTCCTGCAGGCGCGCGCCCTCTGCTGGCCGCGACGCGCGTGACGTCACTCGAGCCGTGAGTGGCGAGCGCATCTGATGTCATAAAGGGTCTATTGTGTTATTATCTGATCTGAGGGCAGCTGGAGGGGCAGGATCGAGATCAGCATCTACACTAGTTTAAGATTTATTCATTTCAGTTGCATACAACAGTTCCATACATTTGGATAATACAGTTTTAACACAAACTAATGCGATACATTTTCGTCAGTCATACATAAATAAAACAGGTAAGACTTCTGTATTAGTACTAATAAACTGAATGTGCATTAAATTCACAATAACCAGGTTTAATAATAAATCCAACTTGTTTCAATGTCATATATTTTTATTAATTGAATAGTTTGTTTCACAGTTAGCATAACTATTTGCATTTGATTTTAAATAATCACATTTTCAAAATGCATCTATTCATATTGCTTACAATCAGCATAAATCTGCTCATTGTGAAAACAATTAAACTTGATAAAATGAAATATGTCTAGCTGTGAAACAAGCAATATTCAATCAGTTAAAATGTGTGTGATTGAAACTAATTGGATTTATTAAAGATAAATTCATAAGCCTGGTTATCGTGCACTTAAAACACATTCAGTTTATCAATAATTTTACAGAAATCTGACCCGTTTCATTTATGACTGATAAATAAGCATGGAAATTTGATATGCAATTCAAACACATAAATCTTAAATTTAGACATAAATATATTTTCAAGTGTAGAAAGACTGTTTACAACAAACCCTCATCACATCTAACCCTCACTAACCAGCTGGTCCGCAGCTCACACCAGCGCTTCAGTGAGATAAACGCAGCTCAGTGTCGCTGAGAACTGATGCAGGATTTACTTTGAAGCAAATTTCACTTAGAAACTGCCAGTAAATCACAATAACACTGAATTAAACATGAACATTTGAAGTACAAAGACCGTAAATGTAAAACACACTCCAATAATCTTTGTTTTATTTACAACTTGGAAAAAATCATTTTTACAGCATGAAGAACATCCAACCTTTGATCCAAAGACTGTAATGTGATCCGTCCGGATCAGAGTTTGTTCTGCAGCGGAGAATGAAGAGAAATCAGATGAGGAATCACACAGAACGACTGAATGTGTACATGAATGACTGTTTTTGTTTGTGCGGTTAACAATCGTTTAATAATAATAGTTTTAAACAGTTTCACCATTTTGTAAAAACATGTTGTTTTCACACATCAAAGTTTGTATGATCTGTTTCAACAAAGATAAACTAAATTCAATGCAGCAGAATAAAAGTGTGAAGGGTTTAAATGCTCCATATGCTACAGCCACACATCTCACATTCAGTTCTTTACATCATATTTAACTTGTAACCTTACATCATATTTCAATATTTGACCCCTTCTGTCGTTCAGCATCTGTTACGGTTGTTTACAGTCACACATCTATAAAAACAGGCCAGGTAACACGACATGTAATGAAGCCATTAACATCAGTTTCTGTGAGCTGATGGAATGATCCAGTGTGAATGTGGATGTAAAGACTGACCGAGACCTCTGAAGGATTCGCCTAAAATAGTCACGGAGACACACGGCGGTCCTCAGGAGCGCACAGATGTTCATGACACACTATTTATATCGGCTCGGCCTGCCAGATCGAGTTTCTGTTGTATACATGACCTGCCTTCCACAAACAAGACCTGCACGGCAGCTCGAGAGAGGGCTGATGGGAAATAAAACAAGATATTATTACCTTCAAATAATGTAAAAAAATCTCAGATTTAACATATTTCTGCACATAAATGTTAGAGATTTTAAATTAACAGAACTAAACTGGGCCACATGTCAAAATGGCAGAGAAGATTGAAACGCTGTGTGTGAATTTGACACAATTCTATCAGCAATCAGAGCAGAATAGAAACGTCAGACGAGAGAAAACGAGCCTTTAACACCTGAACGACGACATTTCTGCAACAGACAGCTAAATAAAACACTACTTACCTTTGTTGCTCACGTTTTCAGCTTTAAAATCTGCACCTGAGAAAGAAATGTCATATTTCACCCCAGAATCAATATTTCAAAATGTTCAAACTTGGACAAAATTAGTCATTTTGCATAAAGAAAATGAAGCTTTTGTCCTGTAATGAGTGATGAAAAACGCCTGTTCAGACACAAAGATACACATTAAAATTAGAATAAATTAAAAGCACTAACAGTACGATGCATACTTAGAATTATAATTTACAAATGCAATTTACAATTGAAAGAACATTTTATTTTTCTGATTTCTCTTTTCCTGTAGCTTCTGAGATATGATTCAGCGATGAATGATTCAATTCTTAAATTCAGAGTTATCATCATTAACTAAAACTGATAAAAACATTTCTGTTCATTTAAAAAAAATAAAAATAAATTAATTGAAAAACTTGAACTAAATGAAAATGAGAAATGTTGCATTGACAATAACTTGGAATAAGTTGAACTGGAAATAAATAAAACCTAAAAATGAACTAAAACTGAAATAAGACCCTAACACTACTTAAATTTAATTTTCTTTACACGGTTTCTTGGTTTAGGGGTGAAATGTGACCTGAAAACGTTTTCATGAGACAAACTGAAATAATAACATGAACTGTAGAAATGTAAGTCAGCGTAACATGAAAATCACAGGATCTAAAGCGACGTGCGCTCATATTAAAAGAGGAAACTTGATCTGACAGCAGCGGACACTAATCAAGACATCAGAAACACTTGAGCTATTTAAAGAGGGCATGTTAAAATATGAAGTTGTCAAAAGGAAAACCTTCATAACCACTGGAAAGCGGTTCGACGATGCACTTCTGACGTCTGCGATCATCCCGACCTGGAAAGACAAGTCCAGACACACAGCATGGGTTACGTCTCTTCACACAGATGGACTTCAGATCCGCGTCGGTCAGTCTTTACTCAGACAGACAGACAGACAGACAGACAGACGGACGGATGGGACACTTGAGTTTTATTCAGGCATCTCCACACACTTTTTTGTCTTGTAGTAAATTGTCTTAAATTAACCAAATCAGTTGTAGTTTCTGAAGTCTCTGGTTTAAGAGGTTAAACAAAGTGTTAACATTTTCAAAGTGCTTTCATTCGGGTGGCATTTACAATGACAGACGGCAAAAAAAAAAAAAAATCACCTCAGCCATACGAAGTCTTACCAAGAAGAAATAAACTTAAAGGCAATTAGTATAAGACTGCAACGCATATGAAGCTTTTCACATAAGCCTGCAGAGAAAAAACACAAAAACAGCCAGATCTGTCACTCCAAACGCACCTCCAATAATAAACTGCATAGATATCAATGTAACATCAGCGATTCAAAAATAGCTGTTCTCATGTAGGGTGGATAAAGTGCCAAGTTCTATATATTACAGTCACTCCCCAAATGAAAGGAAACTCTTCCAGTCGCTCAATAAAAACACATTAAAATCACACACATTAGAAAAGATGATCATGTAAGGCTAGTATTTGGCACCATGGGCTTCAAAGTCCTTCAGGATCAGGATCATCGACGGGAAGAACTAAAGCATGTTATGACAGTGAAACTACAGAGTCTGATAGAAAAAGTTTTGCTTTTGCATTTCAACTTGCATCGGACACATCACTGCTCTGCATGCGATCGATAAGCAGTTTGTCATGTGTGATTAAGCCCTGTCAATCAAAGAACAGCAACCAACACAAAGAGGCGAAACGTTCACTTCCTGCACACAAAGGAGAGATCAGGGCTCGTGTCCGCGGTCCGTCCCAGGAGTCAGGTGAGCGCTCACACCACGAGTTCTGGGATTATTGCTTGGATTCTGGCTGGAGGTCACGTGTGAGGTCAGTGCAGCTCGATGAACGCCTCCATTTCCTCTGAGATGAGCCCTTTGTAGGGAAGTCTGTGTTTCTCGATGGCTCGGGCCGCCAGACACTGCAGCGTGACGTAGTTGAGCGGCTGCAGCGCGTGTCGCCCGCTGCTCTGCTCGTCCAGCAGCTCGTAGGCCGTCTTGCGCTGGGCGTTGGTGGCGTCGAAGTGAGCGCCGGCCCGGATCAGCGCCGCCATGATCTCGGGGCAGCCGTTGGCGGCGGCCACGTGCAGCGGCGTATTGTTCTCGCAGTCGCGGGAGTCCACGTCGGCCCCGCACTCCAGCAGCAGGTTGGCCACGGCCAGCGACGGGAAGCGGCCCACCGGGTAGCGGCCCACCGACGTGGTGTCCTTGTCCACGGCCATGTGCAGCGGCGTGTAGCCGCTCCGGGCCCGCGGGTTCAGCTTCAGCAGCCGATAGACTGTCTGCCGCTTGTGGTGCTCCTGCTCCGGAGCGCAGTCCAGCTTCTCCAGCAGGAAGACCAGGTGCAGGATGATGGACAGCGCTTTGGTGAACTGCGGCGCCTCCGGAGGGCTGTCGCGCTGCGCCACGGCACGCTCAACCTCCCGCACGCTCTTGCCCAGAACGCCCATCAGGTCCTGGAAGGTGACGCGGGTGCACAGGGTGCCCTTGGCGCGGTCCTGCAACACGAAGGAGAAGAGCTCGGCGAAGGAGAGGAAGCTGCTGGCCGTCATGGGGCTGAGCGGGTCCAGGTTGCTCTGCTGCATGTCCAGCGCGTACTTCCACAGGCTGATGCAGCGCTGGAAGTTGCCCGAGTCGGCGTAGACGGCGCCGCGGTAGCGGATGTAGTAGGAGGTGTCAGGGTGCGACGGTCCGAGGATGCGCTCCCTCACCAGCAGTGCCTGCATGCGCATCTCGTCCGGGTCGGTGATTAGCGCCTCCAGCTCCTCGGCCGTGGACACTTCGCGGGCGCAGTCGTACGCCGGCACCGGCGGCCCCGGAGGCGGTTTGGCTAGGAATCCGCCCGCCTTCTCACCCGCCTGCCGCAGCTCCATCGCTCTCCTCCAGTAGCGCATGGCGCCCAGCAGATCGCGCTTCTTGTCCACAAACGTGGCTCCCAGCAGCTCTAGCGCATCGATCCGCTCCTCTCGGCTGGCGCGGGGCTGGTGCACCAGGTACTCCACGATGTTGGTGTGGCCGGTGACGCTGGCGGCCAGCAGCGGCGTCATCCCGTAGCCGTCCCGCTCCATGCGCGCCTCACACTTCAGCAGCATCTTCATGATCTCCAGGCTCCCGGATTCAGCGCAGTCATGCAGAGCCGTGTTGCCCTTCACGCTCTTGCGGTTGACGTCGGCCCCTCGCTCCAGCAGGAACTTGGCGATCTCTTTGTGGCCCTTGTAACAAGAGATCATCAGACAGGTGTGTCCGTGCCGATTGGCCACCTCCATGTCAGCGCGATGCTCCACCAGGTAGCGGACGATCTCCAGGTGGCCGTCGAAGCAGGCGGCGCGCAGCGGCGTGGAGTTGGTCAGAGTGGTGTTGTTGACGGAGGCGCCGTGCTTCAGGAGCGTCTTCACTACCGGCAGGTGGCCCGCGGCGGAGGCCGCCCACAGCGGCGGAGCGCCTTCGATCGTCTCACCGTCAAAGTTCACGGAGCCCCCGAGCTCCACGTTGGCCTTGCAGTGCTCCAGCAGGTAGTCCACAACCTCCTGGTGTCCGTACCGAGACGCGATGAGCAGCGGCGTGCCGCCCTGCGTCTTCTCCTCCGCCAGCGCCTCCAGCTCCTCCGGACTTTTGTTGCTCAGCAACTTCTGGATGAGTTTCAGTTTTCCGTCTCTCGCCGCGTTAAACACCGCCGTGCTGATATCCATCTTCTCGGCGCGTGACGTCTTCAAATGTCCGTTAAAGCGCGTTTAAATTCGCGAGCATAGGAAGCGAGCGTCGCTTCTTATTTAATGAGGAGCGATCCTCGCGCTGCATTTTACTGCCATTTTAAGGCTGTTGTCGAAATGGCGTCGATGATGTTGTTTGACAGCTCTGTTTACCACTGCCGCTCGGAATGATGGGTATCGTAGTCCGCACGCGCCGTCAGTGCACAGCGTGAGCCGCGCAAAGAACTACAACAGCACCTGTCACCCGTCACGAACGCCAATACGTCGACCGGCAAACTGGTTGCGCGAAGACTTGTGGGGAATGTAGTCCATTAACAAGCGCTTGTTCAGATCAGCCGGTGTCGTTGCGCCTCACGGAACTACATTCCCTATCATTCATCTGTTGAAACTCAGTCAGCTGATGTAAACACGGAATGTATGAACAACTCGTCTGGCATGTATGAAGTCACTGTTCTTATGCTGTACCAAAAAAGACATTTTAAATATCCTAATGTTTTAGAGATATGATTGTGTGGAATTTAGTGTCACACACAACAAAACTGAATAAAGTGCTCCCTGGAGTTATTCCGTGTTTGTTTGTTCTGGTTTGAGACATGGTAAATGTACAAAATATATTTAAATTAATGTTTACTATTCTTTTATTTCGTTTATCATAAAGATTGTACAACCGTGTAAAGTGAAGTGACAAACAGGTTTTCATGTTCAAGTCATGAATCAGAGATGTTTTCATGATGATACATTATACTGACAATGAAGCATTTTATGATTCTCTACACAAACACTTCTATTGTTTAATAGTCAAGTCACCTTTATTTCTACAGCACTTTATACAGTACAGATTGTTCCAAAGCAGCTTTAGAAACAGGAAAATAACAGAAATGATGCAAACAGAATTCAATTCAGCAGTAAAGCAGCTTTAACAATCATAAACAGACATTATTCAAATCAGTTCAGTGTTGATTCAGTTTGTTTCAGTCACTGTAAATTGAGTTTATTTCAGCTCTAAAAGCAGTGATGTCATCACCAGCTCAGTTCTCATCCAATAGTGTCAGATCAATAATGTTACTGAATATTAAGTATAAAATAACTCAATAAATATTAAGTTAGCTCACAGAAACATTTTCAAATCAACGTCTAAAACAGCCTCCAGGTGTGTCAGGTGTGCTGATGTGTCCTGTGCTGAGAGGCAGACTGGGTTTTGTTGTTGCTCTTTTCTTCAGTTTCACAACAAAATCACTAGTCTTCCACACAGCAGTGCAGGACGGACGTTCCCGCTGATACAGGACAGAAGAACATCTACACTGAGATATGATCTCTGCATCTGTATGCCATTAACACAGAGTGTGTGTGTGTGTGTGTGTGTGTGTGTGTGTGTGTGTGTGTGTGTGTGTGTGTAGGTGTAGATTAGAGCTGATATTGTGTTTCCACTGAACAACCTAAACTGACCACATTTTCCCCTTTTGATCTTTATTATTACTATTAATAAGAATTACTATTCTTTTGCTTTGGTTTTAAAGTAAAGTGTCCATCAGATGCACACTTACAGGTCATCTGGGGACCTTTTCACCTGTTTTTTGAATAATATGCATTCAGACATACTCTTTTGGTGTACTGTTTTTCGCCTGTAAGTTTTCGATTTGGGACACAGCGAATAGTTTTATAAAATGATAAAACTCACATTTCAGCATTTAAATCATTTTTAAGAAAAGGGATGAGTCAAAATTATAAATGATTATGTTTACATTTTTGTATAAATAACATGAAGACAGAACGAATGAGTGCAGTGGGTTAATTTCATTGGTTCTTGTTGTACAACATACATATTTTCTGTTTTTATACCTTGTTCCTTTTTATTTCCCCCCTTCATTGCTACATTTACTTCACATTATCTATGTTCAACATCAGTTTCAGTACTGTGTGTTCTTACTGTAAATGTTAATCTTCGTGTCTCTGAATGCAGATAAAGAGTCTGTCAGTAGATGGGAAGAAAAATAATCCTGCTAATTTTCCAGACATTCCCTCGACGTGTGAATGCTTGGTTTGGTCCACTGAACGTGTCATGACGAGGCTGGTGTGTCTCTCCGTATGAACAGCATTATCTGGATTTACGGAGACGGTTTCTACGCAACAGAAGCAGCAGCAGGAGACGGACAGCAGGGGATTGTGGGGGAGGGAGAGATGATGCTGACAGACGCTGATGCTGCTTTACTCCTGCAGACCGTTACACTTCATCAGGATCGGTCAATGGCATTTTACAAATGCTAAATACGTGTGTATAATAATGACACAGATGTGCTCCGGTCACTCTCATGCTTCTCACATATCAAATCACTCAAAGATTTTAATTGACCGTACCATCAGACTCTGATCTGTCCCTTCATTTGAGTCCATTAAACTGCCCTCAGTTTTCTAAGGTTCTTCTTTTCTATTAAAGCCGGAAACTGAAGTGTTGCTCATCAAACATCTTCACATTAATGCTAAACAAATGTAAAATAGACTGTTTGTACATTACCTGAAGATGCAAAACTCACCACCTCAATACCAGCATGTCGTGGTTGGTTGCCAGGGTGTTGCTAGGTGGAGAGTGGCTGGATTCTTTCTAGGACATTGTGTCTGGTTGCTAGGTGTCTGTTTACTGTGAGTATGAGACTCGGCTTCCTCCTTCAGTGGGACTGTTCCTCGTCCAACAGGTGGAGTGGAGCGTCAGATCTGAGGAATCATTCATGTCTGTAGCTCACACACACACACACACACACACACACACACACACACACAACTTTAACACTTACACTCTCAGAAATTAAGATCTTCTTGGATCAGTTCTTAAAATAACCATTTTTTATTAGTGTGAAGAACATTTTAATAATCTAAAGAATCTTTTTCCACTATGAAGAACCCTTTGAATGTTAAAGGTTCAACACAGAACCAAAAATGCCCAAAAAGCACCTTTATTTTTAGTGATAGAGGTTTCATCCCTATCAGCAGCCTAATGATCCTCCTAATAAGAAATAAATCCTGGCAGTGATAACATGTCGGATAAACTGACTCGTGAACCGATGAAACGCCCTTCAGCAGCTGCTCGCTCACGCCGCCCCGCCGCGCTCGTGTCCGGCCGCTCGGTGCACAAACACTCGCACCTGTTGCGCGGACGGAGAGTTTGAGCTCGACAGGCCTGATGCTCGAAATAAAGCCCGTCTTTCTCTGCAGGAGCATCTGTACAACAGAAGCGAACTGACACCGAATCACAGCGGCACACAACCAGAGAAGATTCAGAATGAATGCAGCCATCAGAGCAGCCGGATGAAAGATGAAATGAATGAAATACTCAAATGGATTAAATCAGTTTAAACCGAATTAATGATAACGACGCTCACAAACGCTTCAGTCTAACAACAAAATGCGATTTACAGACGAAACGTCGCGTCGGTGATTTCTGTGCTGGTATTTTCTGTTAAGATGATCTTACTCACCTTCACCATCATCGGATCAACAGGTGATGCTGACGGGCTCGAGTCATGAACGAGCATCAGCACCGGCGCCATTGAGACGCTCGCTCCCACTCACCGCGCGCGCACGTCGCCGGAGTCTCGAGGAATAATGAAACTGTGTGTTTATATAGAGAGAGAGCGGATCATCAGCCGTGACGAGTCACAGCAGCCAATTGAAAGCCGTTCACTTTTTCACAAGGGTTCAACTGAGGCGTTTATTACCTGTCAAACTACATGAAACGATCATCATCATCATCATCATCACACAATTACATGCATTTCATTTACTCAGAGTTACTCATATGAATCACACACAACATTAGCCTATATGATATTATTAATCAATGATTCAAATAACATCTATAGACATATGATTAATTATCATATTTAATTTTATTTAATACAAGTTTTGTCCAGTTCAGTTCAGATTCACACTCTTGAAACATCAGAGACTGAATCACAGTCACATTTGTGCTGTTTGTTGTCATTTTTCATCCCTTAACAAAACAAGTTTAACAACTGCTGGAATTATTAGAAATATTTGTGTGGGAAATGTATAAGCATATGAGGACCAAGAACAGCAGTCAAAGAAAAGAAACTAGGAAATGCTTAAAATTTTACTGTTTTAAAACATGAATTGCATTATATACTGTATATCTACATCTGACTTATTAATGAAGAGTTTTATTATTTTAAACTACATTTTAAAATATGAACTAAAATGCAGATTTAAATGTTTATAAATTTGTCCATTTAAAAAGTTATTACTATTTTTTATTAGATAAGTAGCACCTTCATCTTAGCTTAAAGGGTTAGTTCACCCAAAAATGTAATTTCTGTCATTAATTCCTCTCCCTCATGTCGTTCCACACCCGTAAGACCTTCGTTCATCTTCAGAACACAAATTAAGATATTTTTAATCAAATCCAAGAGGTTTTTTTCTACGTCCAAATGCCTGCGTAGGAGACTGACACGGGAGATGAATAAAGTGGTTATTTTTGTTTTGTTTTTGCGCACAAAAAGTATTCTTGTCTTTTCATAACATTAAGGTTGAACCACTGCAGTCACATGACTGTTTTAACTTTGTTTTTACTACTTTTCTGGACCTTGAAAGTGTTGATTATATTGCTGTCTATGGACGAGTCATATACCTCTCGGATTTCATCAAAAATATCTTAATTTGTGTTCTGAAGATGAACGAAGGTCTTACGGGTGTGGAACGACATGAGGGAGAGTAATTAATGACAGAAATTAAATTTTTGGGTGAACTGACCCTTTAAATGTTACTGCAACGTGCAATTATGATGTATGTATAGACAACTGATCATTCACAATTCTGTGACTGAATGGACAGTGGCGGTAAACATGAGTTTAACTGTGTCAGAAATGAAGAAGAAGCCCTGAATAACAGCCTGTCAGGATCTGAAGAGGGTTTATTAGCATGTGAATCATCATCATATCG
Source organism: Ctenopharyngodon idella (assembly GCF_019924925.1). NCBI lineage: Eukaryota > Metazoa > Chordata > Actinopteri > Cypriniformes > Xenocyprididae > Ctenopharyngodon > Ctenopharyngodon idella. The sequence continues at coordinate 42,505,026 of NC_067221.1, read as the reverse complement.
CATCCGCAGTGGGTTATATCAATAATTCAATCAACTGGCCTTCAGTGTGAGGTGTGATTCTGCCGAGTGTCTTCAGCTCATTGTGTGTGAGAGCTTCAGATGTCCTGGAGAGCAGAGACTTACTGGAATATTGTGTCTGAAGTGCTGCTCTACTGAAGAAGAGCTGTTTACCATCTATCTATCTATCTATCACACCCTCTTTTGGATGCTCTATAGTGTTTTATTATGCATAAAACCACAGATATTTTTATGATTGATGGTCATTTTAATGATGCTTTATTATATTGCTATTGATGATGTGATTATGATGTGTTGCAAATTTGGCCTCAATATAGTTGTCATTTTTTGATCTGCAATATTTGATATGTTGTCATGTTTCTGCTCAGATCATGTTGTTGAGGAGAGTGAGCTTCTAAACCCCACAAACGCTCATCTACAGACCAGGAGAATCACACCTGACCTGAGGAAAACACCTAGAAACGCCACAGAACATTCTAGCATCTGCATAGCAACACTTTGGCAACATCATCAGAACATCTGGCTTTAGCGTTTGATCAGCTCTGAGCAGTGAATGACGTCTGACTGGATCGCTTAACGCTTCACACCTGTTTGCTCATATGCTGCGTTCATGTCCACGTGTGGAGCTGAAGGAAATCAATCTGACACGCTGAACACAAGTTCACTTCCCGCCGGAGAGGAAGAACAGGTTAATTTAAAGAATATTACCACCGTTCATCTTTTCTGTGATGCTGTAATGGTGTTTCTGTCATTTTCTGGAGTCTGATGCTCTGCTCTCGTTGTACAGACAACAGCTGCGTGAACGTTTATATTGATGCTTTCTCCTTAAATGGCCGTCTGATAATATCTGTGTTCTTCACCTGAACTCACACTTCTCCTGCCGTTTCCACTGGTTCTGCTGCTCAGTGTGAAATGAAAGGCTCCCGCTCCCGTCCTGCTCCTTTACTCGTGTCAGCAGGAGACCGGAGCGGATCGGAGCGGCACAATGGGAAGATTCGTCGTCAGTCTCTGCATCATGTGTGGATTATGTGGATGACAGCGGCCGCGGCTCTCTGTGTCACAGTAGGAGAAGAGGATTACGCCTGTACGATCAGACGGCCTTTCTCATCAACATCACCTGCTGCAGAGATTCAGCTCCATTCATCTCCACATCTGACTGCCGCTGTAATCCTAAATGATTTCACTCCATCCCTCCCTCTGAATCACCATCATCAGAGGTCAGAGGTCAATAGGCACGTGACCATATGACCCTCAGCACAATAACAGGTGTTGCTGAAGTTTTCTGGTTTAACAAGCAGAGCTGGACGTGAATGACGTGTTTAATATTCGAATCACTGTTTGCTGATAGAGATCATCTCATAATAAAGCAGCAGGACACCGTAAAACTACCGCAGAAGAAAGACTCGTAATGGATCGGGTCGATCTCACTGATGATGGTGAAATTACACTCAATTACACTCTTAAAAATAAAGCTTCCCAAAGGGCTTTTTCACAGTGATGTAATAGAAGAACCATGTTTGGTTCCCCAAAGAACCTTTCAGTGATCAGTTCTTAAAAGAACCATTTTTCTTAGTGTGAAGAACATTTAATAATCTAAAGAACCTTTTTTTAAAGAGTGAATTTTCAGGTCACATTTCAACTCAAAATCATTGTGTCCAGAAAGGATGATTTATAATCTGTATTCACAATGTCATTTCTTCACATTACGTCATGACAATTTGGGAGTGAATTTGTTGTGAACATAATGTCACAAGAGTCTAGTATAAATATAATGTTTTCCTTTTGATTTTGAAATGAAATGAGACCTAAACATGTTACCGACAGGTTGCAGGAGATTCACAAGTGTTTATAGGGTTTGGCCGTTTGTCTCTAATCAGAGAAGCATTGTGGGAATCACACGTGATCCAGGACGCTCATGAATGTTAAAAGATCCAGAAGATCTTCATTTGGCTGATCGTGAGATTCACACACCACACAGTGTCCGCTGCTGTGTGTCTGATAATCATTATTATTATTATTATTAGACAGACAGATAGATCGATAGATAGATAGATTCATGTTTGCGTCTGAATGTCATGTTCAGTCTTGTGTTCTCAGAAGGACACACACTATTGAGATGCAGAAACGCTCATTTGAAGATGCTTGTACTCTAGCAAGGTCCCTTGAAAGTAAGCGACACACATGACAAAAACACAGACACATACAATATGTGGAACATGTTTTTAATGCATTTTCATTGTCTTTTTAACTGTTCTGTTCTTTTGTTTGTAGTTTGATTCTTTAAGGCTGTTTTACTGATTCAGCCGTTAACGGCACCGAACACTCGTCGTTAAACACACAATCACTGCCTCCAAACCAATAAATAACAGACACTCCATCCCATCATTCACTCCACAATAATAATACAAATAATAAAACTCGCTTGAAAAACATGTAAACAACTAGAGGAAAATAATCACCTGAACGGATTCTTGAACCTGAATCACGTCTGAGCGGATCTTTCTGGAACGATTAGAAATGACAGAAATATCCAAAGAGAGTCTGGACATTTTCATCTGATTGAGTTCATAATCTCTATCGAGCCAAACGAGTCAAACCCAAACGATTAGAGACTTTGAAGTAGATGTGGAAACTAAAATTTGTTGTTTATAAAATGTTGATTGTAAAGAGCTCTAAAAATTTAGTTTTTTTCCATTAAAAGAAACAAAATCGTCTCATAATCCCATAATCACAACGTAAGGCAGACCGTCACCACAGACACACGATAATAAAACAAATCATAATAATCATCTGTATAACAACAATAATATTAATCTGCAAAATGGGAAAGCACTGCGGTGACAGAAAACAATCAAAGACACACTCAGTTATTTGGCAGTACTGACTTCCTGTTCCACCCTCCATCACTTCCTGTTGTCAAACAGCACCAGAGGAAGATGGAGAGGTCACATGACTGATGATCAGTTCATTGACTTCTAGGATATTTCTGTAATGTCTCTAATATTATCGGATCCTTGTGAAGAGATTCAGAACTGATATGGATTCCTGAAGAGACGAAAGACAGACGAAAACCTTCATCATTTCATTTCTGACGTTAAATGTATAATTAAATTTTTATGTATAATGATAGCAGTTGTTCTGAAGTGTCGGCCTGATATATTTTGGTAAAACAAATAAATGTATTATTTTCAAGCTAATGCATTTGTCAATGTCTGTGTGCTGCTCTATAATACAGTAATATAAAAGTTACTTTCAATTGTTTTATTGAACATTTTATCACTATTTTCCCCCTAAACTCTTTCATTTGTTAATATTTATAATGATAATGAAGGTTTTCACCATCGGAGTGTGTTTAAACACATGATTTGTACCTTCGTGGATCTCATTTTGCTGAAAACGTTCCAGAATCGCAGCGTCTCGTCTCCGGCTCCTGTGACGATGGCTTCTCCGTCTGGAGACATGGCCTTAAAAACACACTTCAGTCACACAACTGACCGTCACATCAAGCTGCTGGATTAGTGTCTGCTAAACGCTGAGATTCATTTCACAGATTCTCTCAAACTCTGACTAAAGGCCCGTTCACACCAAGAACCATAACTATAACCATAACTATATCAGCGTTCAGTCCAGCGCACGAAATCGTTCTGTTTGTTCTCAGTTTTGTCATCTGTCTCTTTAAATACTCGAGCTCTTAAAGCAGGCTGGATTCTGATTGGCTGTCAATGTTTTTATGGTTCATCAGCTGGAAAATGAAATCATTAAAGTGATTCCAGCGATATCGTTCCTCTGTGTCGTTATCGTTACAGTTGTGCTGTGAACTCTGATATTCTTTTACATTCAGAACTATATCTTCATCGTTCTTCATGTGATCGGGTCTTTACACTTTCAGGTACAATGGTTAGGGTGTTTACTAGTCATCCAATATCTGAGCAGTCGACTGCTGAGTTTATCTAGATTTATCCTCTTTAGCAGTGAGTCACAATAACTGGTTAGTCTGATCTTACCAGGTAAAGGACTCTGTAGGAATGACCCGTTAGCTTAGCGACCTGAGTAAGAGACGGATACTTCCACACCAGGATCTGATTCTGGGAATATCCATGAGTGCTGACCTGCAGACAGACAGAGAGACAAACTTAAACTTCTCTGGAGGCTCATGGGAATGATAAAATAATACTTCCTATGCTCTCACAGATATGCTTTCACACTGATATTGCTAGTAAATTTCACAGTAAAAAAGAAACGGGAAGAAACACTGATATGCTTTTTAAGGAGAAAGACTAAAATAGTATTTTCTTTTAAAATGTACTCCAGTAATCTCTGTTTTATTTACAACTTTGAAATTTTATTTTATTTTTTTACAGTGTACAGAATCCAAAGCTCTGATAAATAAAACTCACTGTACTGGTTTAGCAGCACAGACGCTGTGAAAGAGCCGATGGTGACGTACCAGTTCGTTGGTGTGTTTGGACCAGGCCAGGTTGCAGACCTGCGAGCCGGTGTCACTGCACTGCAGCGGCTGACCCGTCAGCGTGTTCCAGAAGCGGATGCAGCGGTCGGCCGTCCCGCCGCCGGAGGCCAGCAGCCCGTGCTGGTGCGGAGACCAGGCGATGGCCTTCACTGCGGCCAGGTGCTCGGTGTACTGCTGCACGGGCAGAACGCTGGAGTGATTCCACACCAACAGCTGCACACACACACACACACACACACACACCGAGAGAGAAGCTGCTGTCACACCATCACTGCGTCCAAATAAAAAACTTCCCTACTATATAGTGTTCAATAAACAGTAGGCGAAAAGTCCCCGGATGACCATGTGATGGACACTTTACTCTCCCATGAGGCCACGGGAGAGGATTTACGAATGACAGTGAAGCGACGCGACTGACGCCGGTACAGTAGGTCATGTGACAGTAACAACACATCCAAATTACACTATACTACCCATATTCACATATAGAACATACTTTTTTTAAGGGTGGTGATTTGATTTAGGACGCGGCACATCTGTATTGGATAAAGTGCTGCAGAAATAAAGCCGACTCGACTCACTAAGTCACTGCATGTTAAAGCACAGAAAAAACGTCAATAAATAAATAAACAGCACCAAATCATCAGCACACATCTGCTTCTAAATAAACGTTCATTTTTAACACAGATTAAAGTCCACCTGTGGTGAAAATCAAGTTTTTGATGTTGTTTATGTGTTTTTATTGTGCTTTAAGACAAACCATGTGCAAATTTATCATAAATTAACACCATTGCTGAGTATTTTCGCTTTAAAACTGCAGTGATCTAAAGACAGTTTCAAAAACGCGGTTGGAAATCGCTGGTGTTTGTGATGTCACAAACTACCTTGATCACGTCAGCGTGTGGGCGGCTTTAGCATATCATTAACCATGACCGCTCTGAAGAAGGAGTCTCAAGAGAATATATCCCGGTATATTTTTTTCTGTTGATACGAGAAATCAGGTAGATTTAGCGATATAGTGGGCGTATGATGTATATTACTGTTATGATGAATATGCTTTTCTCCAATGACGTTCTAAGGTGTTCAAAGCGTCTCTAAGGATACTGATTGTTAGAAGACAGCTGTCTGACTCGTGAATGGGAACATGGTTTGTGTAACATTAGCAACACGTTATCATTAGCTGTTTGATAATGTAGTCAAGCAAAAGGCTAATCATATTAATTACCGTCATGTGTCAGATGTTGTAAAAAGTGATACCATCGCAGTGTTTACATCAGTAAGTTGACCGAGTGGATCTCTGAGCTCGTGCGAGTGAGTGGAGGTGGGGCTAATTAGCATATTCATAGATCCGTGTATATTAAATGAAGCAAAGGTGTAGAGTTACATTCAGGCTATTTTAAGGCATGAACACGTTTTTTTTTCACAGGAAAAAATGTTTAAATATGTCACTTTGGTGATCAAAGATGAGTTTTAAGAGATTAAATTTTTGACTACAAGGGGACTTTAATCATGGTATTATATTCTCGGAAGCGTCACACTGAAGACTATGGAAGTCCATTTCTGATACATAAGAAAACAATCGTGCTTTGTAATGACATAAAAAGCATTTTAGACCCCATTTACACTGAACGCTCATGACGAGATCAAGCAAATATCTTCTGTACGTGATGTTTGACGCAGAGAAACGCCTCGCAGCTGCCGCAGTGAATGCCAGTGTGTCTCGGCACCTTGTTGTCGTTTCCTCCAGACGCCAGCAGCTGGTGGTCGGTGCTCCACTTCAGTCCACACACTTCCTGTCTGTGGCCCTGCAGGCGCCGCTCGGACTGCAGCGGCGGCGCTCGGATGTCCCGCTGCAGGATCAGCCGGTCCCTGCTGCCCGACGACAGCTGATCCACGTTCCACGCCAGCGCACCTGAGACACGCAACACACACGCATGCAGATGTCCGCTGACACACTGAGGAACAGCATCCGCACGCGCCCACACTCACCCACGCGAGCCGTGTGACCCTCCAACACTGACAGCTTCTTTCCCGCCGCCGCATCCCAGATCTGAACCAAGCCTTTATGAGTGCCCACCGCCACCAGATTCCCCTGAAACACACGTCACCATCAGCGTCACGCGGCACACGCGTGTGTCACATCAGAGCGCTGAACTCACCCGCTCCGACCAGCCCACAGACGTGACCGAGTCTCCTTCCACAGACAGATCACACAACCGCGTCACCTGTGCAAACAAACACACTGCCATTAAGATCACACTTTCACATAATTATTACATAAACATCATATCATCACATAATCAAAGAGGATCTATTCTGCTTTTCTCCATCTTCATCTGTCTTCAGTGTGTAATGTTGCTGTCTGATCATGAAAAAGCTCATTATTATTCTTCTCTATATCAGTGTCAGTGTTTCTGAAACGCCTCCATCTTGAGTTTTCTTCACAATATTCCTTATTTAAATAATTCATCCGCAGAATAAAGGGGCGGAGCCTGGTTGAGCTAGTTAGTAGTGTGTTGAAACTGGCAGTTATGGTAAGGGGCGGGACATTTCCCAAACACCAATCACAACACACTGCTCCAGCCGACCAATCAGAGCACATGGTGCTGTTCAGAAGGAGGGGCTTCATAGAGACAGGAACTAAACAGAGCGTTACTGACAGACTGGGAAGAGAGGAGCTGAACAATGGAGAATATGAGGAAAGTTAGAGCTGCAAGCAGCGATGAAAGGGCCCTCGCACCCGGGGCCACCACCCGGAGGCCTTATGAAAACAGTGAACAGTGGCGACATGCATGTAAGCGAGTAAATACAGGAGAAATATGGCAAAGTCATTTCGATGTGCCACACTTCCTGCTGCCAACAGGTGACACTTCAGGTCAGGACTATTATCAAACATGTGAAGTTTGGGGCAGATCGGACATTGTATGCCCGAGTTACAACAACTTCCTCTTTCATGGCGAAAAAATGAATTTTGTCAGGCCGCCACGGACACGCCCTTCAGTGAAAACTCTAGATCTTCGCAATTTAATGTCTCAAAGGCCTTTAGATTAGACTGACCAAATATGATGTTGATCTGATAAAAACTCTAGGAGGAGTTCGTTAAGGTACAACGTCTGGAAATGGCAAAAACTGCAAAAATTTAGCAGAGAAAATTCAAAATATCTCACTTCCTGTTGGGTTTACAGATTTTGCACCCAGGGACTTTTTTTGTAGGTACTGGGCTGTTACATCTGTCTGACGAATTTCATACCTGTACATGAAACGTAGCGTGAAAGGCACTTAATTAAAATTTTGTAGGTGGCGCTATCAAGCCATTTTGCCACACCTAATTCTGAAACCCATATCAGACGTATATTTTCACCACTTCTGATGCGTGTGAAAAGTTTCATGAGTTTTCGAGCATGTTTAGGCCCTCAAAAATGCGATTCATTTCGAAGAAGAAGAATAATTGACTGAGCAATTACAATAGAGTCCTCACACCATCGGTGCTCGCGCCCTAAATATGAACATTCAAGCATCAAAACCTGCTCTAGCACAGTGTGACCGGGGGCGTCCGGCTCATTATGAGACCAAAATCACTGTAATCACTGACTGATTGTTCACACGATAATGATTCATTTGGTGTAATACAACCTACATAAATACATTGCCAAAAATAATCTTGTTTTTATCAAGTGGAAGCAGAATCACTAAAGCCACACTGTGTTTCACCATCAAAAAAGATTCACTCACTTTCATTTCAACACCCCCCCACACACACACACCTGGCTGGTGCAGGCGCTCCACAGGTAGACGCAGGTCCCGAGGCCGACGCTCAGCACGTTCAGTGAGGACCAGTCCACCAGGTTCAGGTAGAAGTCGTCCTGCAGCTCCGGAGCATCCAGCACTTTAAACGGGATCTTGGAGATCTTCCGCGTGGGTTTGCGTGGAGATCGCAACAACTTCTGACTGCAGCACAGAAATACAGCCGTTTAACTGAGAATCTGAGGAAAACTCGCAATGTTTTTAGCATTTTAGCACTGACATTATTTTCATGATAATTTTGCATATTTACTCATGCTTAAAGTCAAGTCAGCTTTATTTCTATAGCGCTTTATACAGTACAGATCGTTTCAAAGCAGCTTCAGAGTGATAAACAATAAAATGACGATCGATGATGCAAACTTCATCAAATGAGAAATTCAGATTCAGCTGTAAAGAAGCTCTACAGAAGATGATAAAGTCGTTATTCAGATTAACTCTGTTCAATAACCGTGAATTAAAAAAGTCACAATGCTAAGAAAATATTAATGGTAACTGGTCTATTTAAGCAAAATAGAATTTATTTTATTTTGAAATGTGATCTGGACTTGTGACCTGTTTGTCACTAAAAATACACAGCAAATCTTTGTACTGACACACAAAATCCATCATCCTTGTGCTTTCAAAGCTCTTCAAGGAGCCTGTAGATCGACACTCTCACCTGTTACTGCTGACGGGCGACAGGGAGAACGGCGACACGCTGTTACCGTCATCAGGAAGAGAACGCTTGGCACTCAGAGAATACTGCAACACACACACACACACACACACACACACAGTGTCAAGACTCACAATGATGCAAACTCACATAGAAGACACTGTATCATCAGCAACAGAGCTGGAAGAAAGGTGATGTCAGCAGAAAAGAAAGTGGTGGAGAGAGTTTTGATGGCGAGACAATCAGACAAGAGGGTGGATGGAGAGACAGACAGACGGACAGATAGACAGACAGTCGTGTCGCTCACGCTGAACAGTCTCCTCTTCTCAGGCGTGGACGGCTGCAGTCGGCGGTCTTCGGTCTGCGGGTCCTGCACCTTCTCTATTCCTGCGCCCAACAGCTCGTTCTTCAACAGCGCTGAATACGCCAATCCATCCGCTGAGCAGAGAGACGAGAGTTAGCGAAAGCGAATTCAAACGTGAGTGTATCATCATGGTTACAGACCCTGGTGAGGAAAGACTCGCACGAATGTTTGTGAAAAGGAAGAGGGAATGAATGAAACACTCTCCAAACACAAATAATGCTTGAATTATGGAAAATTCATGTGACAGAGCAAAACACTGCAGCAGCCTTGGGATTATTCACATTCATGTTCTCCACAAACACGGAGACGTCAACCAAACCATCACAATCATTCCTCGTTTGAAAATCAGAGATACAGCACACGACTGTGTACATAAAAGAAACCACATCCCATGAAGCATTGCAAATGATTTATTAAAACATAAATGATGTGCAAAATGAACTTCATAACTAAAAGTAACTCAAGAATTTTATTTCAAATATTTATACGTACAAAAGTAGACTCGTCGCATCATTTGCAGTGCTTCATGGGAGTGACCGAGCGCTGAGGATTATGGGTAGCTTAGTTCTTGAAGAGGAAGGTGATTTTTTTAAAACAAAGCAAATATCATGGCTTAGTCTCAGAGCTCATGTACATCTGTGTAGAGATGGTCATGTGCTCTCTATCTGATCTCTATTAGCAGCGGTTCATTAACTGACTCCAACACAAATATAATCTAATATTAATCTATATTCAGTGGAACAAAGATGAAATGATTTGTTCGTTGATGAAACACTCACACACATCTGTATACTGCAAATATTATTGCTCTTTGACAAATTGCTTTCGTTCATGTTTTGTAAGTTTTGTAAGTTCATGTCTGGATAAAAGCGTCTGCTCAATGCATCAATGTCTGTCTGGGAAACAGCGCTGATTCAGAACACGAGGACTGACGTCACCTTTGCTGCTGTCTGACCCGCCGTCTTTGGTCTTCCTGTTCTGATTCTGTGATTTTTCATTCTCCTGCAAGCAAAAGAGACATTAATGAGAAAAGAAAAGTAAATAAAAGCAACAATGTGTTTGCTGATGATCAGGTGGTTTGGGCGAAATGCCTGGAGCTGCGATTGGACGTGACAGGATGAAGCAGGCTGTGATTGGCTGTGACTCACATGGATGCGATGGAAGTTGACGCTCCAGTTGGCTCCGGCGCGGGACGGGATGAACCTGTCTCCGTGTTTACTGGGCGAGGACAGCGGCGAGTTTGTGGGCGTCAGGGCTCGCATCACCTCCGGCACTTTCTGCAGAAGACACACGATTAATGATCTGAATGAGTGTCACGATGACCAGAGTAAATGAATGAGCCAAACGACTCCAGACACCACAAACAGACACTGATTACAGTCAAACCTCACTGATGTAGAGGTTACAGCACACTGTTGTATGTGTATATGTACACATGTGAAGTCAAACTGAACTTACGACAGGACTGGACGAGTTGTCGTTCTGAATGTTGATCTGTCGTAAGAGCCGGCTCTCGTAGTCTTGGTCCATGACTGAGTGAGAAAAGAGCAGTTCCTGTTCCTGTGGAGATAAATGCTCACGAGTCACATGTGTCAACAATCATGAGTCAGAAGGACACGGCAGAGACACGGGACTCGAGCACTCGCATGAACCGTAGCTGTTTGAACAGAGTCGCAGAAACAGATGAAACAGTGCAGAGACATTTCTGCCATATCAGAAACAAATCATGATCTGCTACGTCTTATTATTGACACAAAAATTCAGAATTATGACATACTAAGTCATAATTATGAGATAAAAAGTGGAAATTATGACATACTAAGTCATAATTGAGATTTTAAAAAATCTAAATTGACAAAAAAATTGACTTTCTATGACATCATTATAACATCAATTTCAACTTCTTATGTCAACTTTTAATCTCATAAATGTGACTTAATATGTTATAATTATAACTTCAGCAGGATTTTTATATGTGGCAGAATGGGCCTAACCCTAACCCGTCCATACAACTGAGCTGCCTTTCTAATAATACTAAAGTGAGCATGATGAAGGAACATCAGAGATTCCCTATATTCCTTCTCAAAACACGTCTGTCCATTCATTCATTCACTCTCATGGGTCAGTGGTTCCTAACATCACAAACACCTGCTTTTACACCTCATCCGGTCCAAGAGAGACACACGTGTCCCGCTGAGGGTCTACGGGACCAGAACCAGGTCATTCAGTCATCATTCACTAAATCACTTTCAATAAGAATGATAGTGACAGAAACAAATACATATTCATGAGCGGATCCTATAACATACATCTAATTACTCTACACAGAACGAGGACTAATGAATAGAGACAGTTGTGACAGGAATCACTCATTACTATGGCAAGCCGTTTTGACTTTTATTCATTCTCAAGATATGAATTATTGATATCAACAATTCAGTTCTTGATATCAAGAATTACATTTCCACTAGTAACAATGTTAATTCTTGACATCTGTAATTGTATTTTTACTAGTGAAATGTCACCAAGGGCTGCCATTCAAATTCAATTGTTGATATCAAGAATTGATTTCTTACTAGTTGAAATTCCAATTTCACATATCAGAAATACAATTCTTACTAGTAAAAATCATAATTTTTGATATCAATAATTACATTATTACTAGTAAAAATGTGAATTTTTGATATCAAGAATTAATTTGGCACTAGTTGAAACGTCAGTTCATGATATCAACAATTGAATTGCTACTAGTAAAAATGTTAATTTTTAATACCTGAAAATGTATTTCTGATATCAATATAATTTCAGATATCTAAAATGGCTTTCTTACTAGTAACAATCACATTCATGATACCAGAAACTAACATTGTCACTAGTGACAATCAAATTATTGATATCAAAAATTAACATTGTTACTATTAGCAATTCAGTTGTTGATATCAAGAATAGATATTTGCACTAGTAACAAAGTAATTATTGATATCAAAAATAGTAAGAATTGTATTTCTGATATGTGAAATTGGAATTTCAACTAGTAAGAAATCAATTCTTGATATCAACAATTGAATTTGAATGGCAGCCTATGGTGACATTTCACTAGTGAAAATACAATTACAGATATCAAGAATTAACATTGTTACTAGTGGAAATGTAATTCCTGATATCAAGAACTGAATTGTTGATATCAGTAATTCATATCCTGAGAATGAATAAAAGTCAAAACGGCTTGCCATACATGACAGGAATCATGACAGGAATCATAACAGGAATCATGACAGGAATCATAACAGGAATCACTCATGACAGGAATCATAATAGGAATCATGACAGGAATCATGACAGGAATCACTCATGACAGGAATCATGACAGGAATCATGACAGGAATCATGACAGGAATCTCTAATCCAGATCAAACACCAGCAGCAGCTCAAACTAAAATAAAGCCATATAAACACGAGTTTATACAGAATGCTGCAGCTCTCATCAGATGATAAACTCAGAGTACTGCATGATTTTCGTGTTTACACGCTTTATTCTGCTCATCTGTTGTTAGTTGTGAGTCTTTCACTGAAGTCTCGAGCGCTGTGTCGCGTCATGAAGCCGCTCTTACCGAGAAAAGGCTCGTCATGACAAAGATGAGACATATAAGACAAGTGTCAGATGATCATCGAATGAAATGATTGAAGTTCATACCAGATTCGTGGCTTTGATTCTTTAAGAAGAGCCGGTTCTGCGCGAGCTGCTGCTTGTTGTCCTTCCACCGCGAGGCATGACGGGTAATGTGACGCTGACATCATTCGGAAGATGCGTCTCGGTTGTCATGGACACGGATGGCGGAAGTGATCCTAGCCTTACAAAGTTTTTTTTAAAAAGATTTAAAATTTGCATGTTTAATAAGTATGTCGCGTGTTAGTGAATTCGTGCACTGAATAACACAGACTAATAAATGGGTATTTTTAAAAATATATCAATATTAGTAGTATTTTTAGCATTATGTTAACATTATAACAACATTATTATTTTAACACAAAAAAATACTGGGTATATTTACTTTGCAAAAGACCTTAAATCTTATTATTTAAACATTAAATACTCTTTATTATCTATTCATAATATACTGCCATATTTTAGTTTTATTGAAGGAACAATATAATATGTGATAATCCAACATAAAGAAAGAGAAGAAAAAGGACAGTGAAGAGATCAAAAATAAGAAGGAAAAATACAAATGAAGAATACATGACAAAAGTCTTGATTGCTTTTTAATTTAAAGAATCCGATAGCATCATAAATTATTTTATTTGTGTACAGTTATGAATATACAACTTGATTGTCATCTTTAAAATAATCATCAGCACATTTTCACATGGATGAACTTCTGTTACAGATAAAACTCTTCACTGGGATGTGACGTCAGGCCAGCAGGCGGCGCTGCAGAGTGACGTCACAGGAGCAGCGACACAGCAGCAGCAGAAGCAGCGTGAGGAAAGTGTTGGTAGAGTCCGCTCTAATAATAATGTGCGCGGCATAACTAGACGGATTGCAGCTCGTCGCCGAATATATCGCGTTTCTGCCGTGGCGTTTGGACCTCCGAGGTGAAATTAAAGGCGGAAACATGGCCAACGACGAGACGCTGCGCTCGCTCATGTTCACGCTCAGTTACGTGCTGATGAAGCGGCGGCGTGACGTCACCAGCGCGGACGCGCAGCGCAGACGCGAGGTGCAGCGGCGCGTCGCGCACAGACAGTATTTTCATCAGAGACACAAGAGGATGATCATGGTGAGCGATCAGACATTCATGAGAACAACAATATTCATCTGATATCAGCCTTTAAATACTGAAATCCACATCAGGGTCAGTATAAATGACCCCGCAGCGCCACCTAGAGAGGGCATTGAGTTCAAAATAATGAATAAAAAAGATTTTTTAGAACAAGTTTAAATTATTTAAAGATAAGGTTTTACTTTGCTTATGTCTGTCAACTCTGTTACTGATTAAACAACCCTAAAATGGGTTAAAACTACAGCATGCGACCAGCAGCATCATGTGATGATGTTTTCATATGTGCTTCTTAAACGAACACTGTCCTCTCAGTTTATTCTATACTTTATGTCAAGGAGTATATATTTAATTTACTGTGAACTGTGTTGGGTACATGGTTAAGGTTCGCAATATTTTTATTATTTATTTTAGTTCAAATCTGATCAAGAAAATAACATGTGATTGGCCTGCCATTGAAATTATGAGACAAAATGCCAACTAAGTTTCCCCATAGAGCCAATTATAGGATAATATAATGACTGATGATGATTGTTTTGATCAGATTTTACCCTTGAATGTTTCTTCGTGTGTGTGTGTGTGTGTGTGTGTGTGTGATGGTTCACAGCACGTCTGAATGCAAACTCTTTCTCTTTTCAGTGTAAACTATAATGTTGCTTCTCATATCCTTTCAGGCTATATTTTATATCCACACAGGTTAGAACTTCGCATAATGTCTCAAAAACCATCATAAAAATGTGAAGCCTTTGAGACTTAAGATTAATCTCATTATGAACATTATTTTATATAACATATATATTTAATATAACATGTTGAACTCAAAAGAAGATATTTTGAAGAACGCTGGTAATCGAACAGTTGACATTAACAATTGACTTCCATAGTGTTTTTTTTTTTCTATAATGGAAGTCAATGGGGATCAGCAACTGATTAATTACTATCATTCTTTAAAATATCTTCTTTTTAGTTCAACAGAACAAAGACACTCATACAGGTTCGGAACAACTTGAGGGTGACAGAATTTTCATTTTTGGGTAAACTATCCCTTTAAAGGAAATGAGGATAAAATAGTAAAATTACACTCTTTTAAAAAAAAAAAAAAAAAATGCAATAAATACTTTTGTGCCAAAATGTATGTAGTTGGGATTAACACAGGCAAAATGATAAAACACTGAAAAAGAATGTCCCTAAAGACGCTCAAGGCTTAATATCATCTGTTATTAGTTATTGAGTTATTGAACTGAACTGAGTTGATCTGAAAAATAATTGTCTTCTGTAGAGCAGAATGTGTCTCATATTTGATGAAGTTTGTGTTATTTTCCTGTTTATTACTGTGAAGCTGCTTTGAATCGATCGGTACTGTATAAAGCGCTGTAGAAATAAAGCTGAGTTGACTAGAGTTGTGCAGATAACTCTAACAGACTTGTTCTCCTCTCCTAGATGATGATCGCTCAAACGTCTCGTCCGATCAGTGACGTTCCGGCACGTCCGACGCGGGTTTGGAGCAACATCGAGAGCACCGATTGGTGGGAGCGGGTGGTGATGAGGGAGTTCCAGCCGTCCGATTGGCTGGAGAAGTTTCGCATGACCAAAGAGACGTTCTTCCTGCTGTGCGGTAAACTGAAACCGCGGCTCAACCGGCAGGACACGCGTCTGCGGCCGGCGCTGCCGCTGGAGAAACGGGTGGCCGTGGCGCTGTGGCGTCTGGCCTCCAACGTGGAGTACCGCACCATCAGCACTCTGTTCGGCGTGGGCCGCTCCACCGTCTGCAAGTGTGTGCGGGACGTGTGTCACGCCATCGTGCTGCTGCTGCGGCCGCTCTACCTGCGCACGCCCAGCGAGCACGAGCTGGAGGACGCGGCCCGGCTCTTCGCCACGCGCTGGGGCTTCCCGCACTGCGTGGGCGCGGTGGGCAGCCTCCACGTGCCCATCATCGCGCCGTCCAGCAACACCGACAACTACTGGAACAGCCGCGGCTGGCTGTCGGTGGTCACGCAGGGTGCCGTCAACGGCCTGGGTCAGTTCTGGGATGTGTGCGCCGGGTTCCCGGGCAGCACAGAGCACTCGGCCATCCTTCAGAACTCCACGCTGTGGGCGCGCGGCTGCGACGGAGGCTTCCTGCTGCACGAGCCGCCGCTGGACTTCATGGGCCGCCCGCTGGGCTACCTGATGCTGGGCGACGCCGGCTACCCGCTGAAGAGCTGGCTGCTGAAGAGCCACCCCGAGTCCAGCGAGCTCACGGCCGGACAGAGAGCCTTCAACCGCAAGCTGGAGCGCGCCCGGAGTGTGGTGGACCAGGCCTTCCTGCGGCTGCGGGCGCGCTGGCAGTGCCTGCTGAAGCGCAACGACTGCCGCATGGACGTGGTTCCCACCATGATCCTGGCCTGCTGCGTCCTGCACAACGTGTGCGAGGTTCACGGCGACGAGTTTGACGAGCGCTGGGAGGAGGCGGTGCGGCACGAGGAGAGTCCGCAGCCCGCAGACGAGGTGTCGCCGTCGGCCGACGACCGGGACGGAGAGGAAGTGCGCGCTCTGTTCTGCGAGTACTTCCTGCAGCAGGAGAAGCAGCAGAGGACTCTGGCCTGTTAGGACGTGTGTCGTGGATGTGAACGGAGGAAATGTGCTGTGTGTTTTCCAGAACTTGACTGTAAATGATGACAGTGATTTTAAAGGATGCAGAGCATTACAGCAAGAGTCAGTTATACTAAAGAAAGATGCGCCAACACACACCTGACAGACATTCGTTGAATCTGAACTGCTAAAGGCCGATCGCGGTCGGTCGGCGCGATCCAGTGCTGAAGACAGTCAGTGTTGTGTTTGTTAGGGTTAGTTAGTGGAGGGTGTTGCTAGTTAATGTGATTCTCTACACTTGTGTGAAGTTGACGTCATACATCCAGTAATGTACCAGATTTCAGACATCATGATGAAGAGTGACGTTAGTGAAGAGATCCTGCAGAAACAGGCACGGATCTGATGAAGGACTTTCAGAAGCTTTTGTATCCCGATCATGTGACCCAGCAGTGTGACCGTAAATAAATGTTCTTATTCAAAAAGACTGTTTTAAATGTATGGATGTGTTTTAATAATCATTCACTAACATTCTTTCAAATCATTAAACATGAAAAAGATGGAAATTTCTCTCATTATGATATTCTGTGATTTTAATGCTGCATTGTGTGTCATGAATTCATGGACAAACGTATAAATTCATTCAGTTACTTTTTGAGAAAAGTCTCTGTGTTTTTTTTTTCTATTATTATTATTATTATTATTATTATTACAGAATGATCATGTGTGGGTGATCCCTTTATTAGTGCTCATCATGATGTGCCATCTGTCTTTGTGAGGGTTTAGATTATGAATAAGCGTCTGATTATACTGAGGATTATGTCTGTTGACTTGAGATGAGGGTCAAGGGTCATTCAAAGTTCTGGAAGATATAGGAAACAGGGGCAGTGACCCGTAGATAAGCGTACGGTAATATAGCGATCACATGTCCTGCTGGGTTCATATGTGCTGTGGTTGAACTTTCTCTATCCCTTGTTTGCGGTCACTCCCGTCTCGCTGCAAGCCGGATTATCTTCATCTCTGGAGAGAGAGAGAGAGAGAGAGACGGACGCGCTGTCACACGCTCACACACTCACACGACCTCAGAGAAAGGTTTCCAGCAGGCTGTCAGCATGCTGCATCCGCTCATGATCTTCATGGTCGTGGTCAACGTGTCCATATCCATCGCCTTCTGGACCCTCCTGATGTCGGAGGTCTTCTTCAAAGAGGCTGAGGAGGAAGTGTAGGGTCCGTCAGCATGTAGATCACACACGGCCCTCGGTAGTTCGCACACAGCTTCATAGAGAAGGATTTTCCCCTCCATTTTTGTCAGCCTTTTTTTTGTGTCCCATTTGTAGCAAAAAGCAGCGTTTGGGAATTGTGGAGTGCATGTTCATTTACAGGTAAGAGAAAAAGTGTCACATGTTTCAACTTTCCTTCACTTTATAATCTTTATTGATACTATGAATAGATTATATCTTGATTTATTTTGTACTCTTTATGCTGGATATTTCTTATCCATTAAAAAATGGTGCTTTTTTTCAGTCACTTCATTTGACAAAGTTTCTGTTGAACTTTCAAGAGATCATGGCCGGATCATCGTAGACACTGATGGACCGCTATTGTTCACTCCAAATCCTGATATATATCATTACTAACCCTACAGCGCTACATTATGATTGGAGGAAAATATTGTATTCTTTTTCCCTCCAAAACATGTTTTGTTGTGATATTCAGAATGTTAGGAGGGTTGATGACAACACATTACATTACATTACATTACATTATTTGTACATTACAGCACAAATCCTCAAAGACATAAAGCAATTTTAGTATTCTATATAACCTATTATAACAAACTGTCTGATAATCAGATGAAAACATGAATGCATTTCTTTGCATCACACACTAAACAGAGTTAAAGCGATCAAATAATGTTTGTCATGGAGACACAAATGACACCGTTTCCTAAGGATGAACGTGAAATGCTAGTGTTATTTTAAGTTATTGACGAACCCTCCGTGTAATTCTCAGAGAGGAGTGTATAATGGCAGTGCTTCTCAAACCCGTCTCTCTTATCTGACACACATCTGAGGTCTTGAGCTGTGTTCAAAATCATTCACTATTCCCTACATTATTCCACTAATATAGTCCACTGCGGCCACAGTCTTCTGGTCAGACGCAGGAATTCATTCAGTGCGACTATCACAGTGCATTATGGGTATTCTCTAGCCATTGGCTGCATCCGAAAGCTTTAAAAAGCTGCCTTCAGAGGATGCATTCCGAGGTGGGAAGGCATCAAGCCACGTCCAAATCCAAAGTTAGCTTCACTTCCTGTCTCCTGAGATCCTTTCATCTGATCGATTTTTAAAGGCTCAGGGAAGAAGGCGGGAACTGGCGAATGTTCAACATAATACTTTAATTATACAATAAATAACTAAATGAAAGTAAAGCAGCAGCCCCTCACGGACGACTGCCGCATATAAACATATTAAAACTACAGCATAAATAGTCCAGGCCTGGTCCTCTCGTCCCATTTTTATGCAATTAGCAATTTCGGCCTTGGAGTCTCTTCTAACGAGTTGATGAGTTGAATCAGGTGTGTTTGATGAGGGAGACATCTAAGAGTAAGTTTACGTGACAACAATGTACTAAGAATGGAAAATTTTTCCTTTGTGTTTTTCATGTACAGACAACAGTATTGTCAAATGGATCCACATTCACACAGATCTGTGAAAACGAATAAAAACGCTGTATTCTGCTGCCAGGCCAGTAGATGGCGATGTCAAAAATAATTAAAATGATTACTAAATTCAGGACATCCCTATCTGAATGGAAGTCTTGGTTTCGGTTTGTGATTTTATACTAGCAGCAACACACCGGCTTTCCTAATGTCTCTTCACTGCTAATGGAGTGTGTAAACTTATAAACCTGCTTTACAAGTGTATATTTACACCATCCACGACTTAGAGTCCTCGGGCCGTATTCACAAAACATCTTAAAGGTGCAGTAGGTGATCTTGGAAATGCTAACATTAGCCTCCTAGCATTGAAAGCATACGATCCCACCCTCCCAGCAAATCGCCGTCCAAAGCCACGCCTCCTCCAAAACACATGAACGCACACACACACACACACACACACACACACACACAGCTGCTCTCGGCAAAGCAATCACAAGAGACGGCATTAAACTACCTCATGTCTCAGAGCACATAACATTACAATAATAATGAACGTAAACAACATGGAGAGTTGATACTGTTGACATGGATACACATAATTCTGAGTCTGAATAAATTGCTCCGTTTAGAACGTCACGGGTTGCCGTCTCTTAATTACGGTAGTTATGGTGTGAACACAGCATAAGCTTGTTGTTTTGATTTGATAGGAACCGTAAAAGGTGGTTGCTGTTTGTTTGGGGTGCTCATGACTGAGGTCTTGTTAAAACTCTGCATAGCATGAAGCGCGCTAATGACGTATGATGTCTGTGCGAACAGGGTGCGCGAGGGTATGTACAGTAAAAACATACTTTGACAAGCAGGTAGGACATCATATTATTTCATACGGCCGAATATAATAATTGGATTTTATGGTCCTACACCTTCCACAGACAATATATATTTATTAAAATACATTTAGACCATCTAAAATAGTGATTTCTATCAGGATATGAGGAGACTTTCAACCAATATAACAACAACAAAAAAAATGTCTGTACAGCAGTGGTCCCCAAACTTTTTAGAGTGGAGTACCCCCTGAGGCATTTACCATCCTTCTGCGTACCCCCTCTCTTCTCTTGGACTGCACCTTTTCCATTAAGGAACAATATTTGCCCCCTAAATTGACTTTCCAGTGCATTTTTTTTTTTTTTTAATCTTTATAAATACCTTTACAACATTAATAATGTTTTAAATAAAAAAAAAGCTTGTTTTAAAGTTTTAAAAATAAAACTTGAAAAGTGATTCTTTTAAATTCTAAAACCGCCAGTAGATGGCGGTAAGTCACTGTCTTAATGCATGAGTCATCGAGTCGTTCGTTCAACGAAGCAAGTGGCTGTATCAAAGAATAAACACTAACAAGAAGCGACACTCAATAGAACGTTCCATTGAAACACCGGCGCCCAGCAGCGGCCCTGCGTTTCCGCCATTTTGGGGTGAAAGCGACTCGTCAGTCCACTAGTTTCTATGGCAATATCAGCTGCTTTGTTAAAAAAAAACGTACATTAAAGCTGAAATCCAACCTGAATGATGACAACACAGAATAAAATACTATCACTAATGATCATCAAATCCCAGTCAGTTTGGGTTAAAATTCTTTAAAAGGCTTATAAACACTGAATTATTACCAACATATGAATTTAAATTAAGGACATGCATCAGAAAAATTGGGAATGTTGGACAATAAATATATGAATATAACAGCTTGATTTTGCAGTGTTGTCTAATGTCCATTGAAGCAAAAGTGTCCAAAAGTGGGAATTATGGGATAACGGACACAGCAATGCATCATGTATTATAAGATCATGTTTGTAGCGTGATCCATTAAAACGTACAATATATATATTTAAATTCAGACCTAGATACTATTACTATTACTCCACTAGGTCTGAAATATATTGTTCGCTGCAAACATGATGAACTTAAATTTATTAATTATTAATTTACTATTAATAAATGTATAAAGTTGCATAAAATGGAAATACTCAAAGTAGGCTAACTAAGTTACCTCAGATGGTTGAATGGTTGGATTCCACAACTGGTAAAATAAAACATAAATAAGACAATACAACATTTACTGTGGGAGCCATACAATTTGGTGACTTAATTGAGAAATTAAAAACTGTTCTATTGCGCTTCTGATTTGGCAGTGAAATTCGCCGATTTTGGGTGCGTAAGATGTGCAGCATTCTATGGTCCAGTTAGTATTTTCACCCCATAATGGCAGGCCGCGCTAGCGGAGCGCCTTCTAGTGGCTGTTACCCAAAAAGTATCAGAGTGTCGCCTCTTGGGTTCTAAGCTCTTTGGCTGTATTTATGAATGAATCATTGAATCACGAACAATTCGTTCAAAGCCGCAGATTCGTTCACGAAACACCGCTGTGTGTTGTAGTTCTGCTGTGACTTTCGTTAGAGCTATTATTTCGTTGCAAAAATAGAGCAAATGCTGACAATATTGTGAAGAACATCAAATAATATTAACCTTTTGTTTGTTGAATTGTTGTATAAAATCAATATCACATTTGCAATCGTGTGGATATTTGGATTTGCATTCTTGCTCGTATAACATTATCAACATTAAAAACAAGAACTCACAAAAGGTATGTTTTGTATCAAGAGTTTGAATCTTAAATTGATCTCTATGCACCTTTTTTGCCAGGCTATTTGTTCAAGTGATAAATCTACAGGTACATTGTCGAGAACGGCAGTAATGTAGCGCGATTTGCTCAGGCAGCAGACTCTGCACGCTGCTTATGTGGAAATGGACGCTGTAAGATTTGACTGCAAAAGATGTGGTATTTTGATTGGATGTATTCATGTTCTCATGCATTTACGGCATTGTGCCTGTTAGAAAATATATGGTCGGTTTTAATGTTATTTTAAGGTGGCGAAGAATTAAACGAACGGCAACATTCTGCATTTTGTTCGTGTACCCCCTCTGTCACCTCACGTACCCCCAGGGGTATGCGTACCCCAGTTTGGGAACCGCTGCTGTAGGGAATCACCTATTGCACCTTTAAGGCTAAAAGTAGCTCCTAACTTGCTGATTTAGAAGAAATAATGGGGTGTCAGTCCTAATTTTAGGACTCCTAAATTTTTGCTCTACGTGTATTTCTTAAATCATTTTTGTGCTAAAACCAGCTCCTAAATCTGTGAAGAGTTAGGAGTAGTCAAGAGGACTCCTAAGTCACAAACATCAAATCACAAACAACCCTAAAATGGCTGTTGCCACCAATCCGCCCAAATTTTGATTTATAGATTTGAATCTGTGATGACATAACATAAAGGTTCATTTTTGAAAAGACAAAATGTATTGAATGTAGGAGGAGAATAAAACATTGCAGTCAAGTTGAAAATAATATCCTATCGTCGGAGCCGATAGCCTTGTGGGCAGCACGGGTGACCCGAGTTCAGTTCCGACTTATGGACCTTTCCCAATCCTGTCCTCCCTTTCTCTCTTCCACTTTGCTTCCTGTCTACTCACTGTCCTATCATAATAAAAAGGCAAAAATGCCAAAAATAAATCTTTAAAAATAAATGAAAAAATAATGTCTGATTACCTGTGGCAGTTGTTTTCTCGAGTTCACACTTACAAACGATCGAATAGCGTAAACAAGTAAAATAAGTGTATTTGGTGTGCTGTCCGAGGGGATCGAGGGCTCCGAGCTCGGAATTTAGCCCAAACCCAGAGTAACTGGGAGTGATAAAGTGTGTTTGTTTGGTGAAACCTTTGCTAGTGTTCTGGAGGAATGACTTGATTTGAGACATGAATGAAGTGTTTTGGTAGTTTAGGTGCATTTTGAATGTTAAATTAACTGCTGTGAAGCTGAAAGATGGTTAGGAGAACTGTGTGAAGAGTTTTGAAAAAGTGACCTAAGTATTGAGAAATGTGTTCCAGCTGTGGGTGGCATAACAGCTAAACACCATCTCACATGTTCTGAATTTAACTGTCTGGATCCTTCCCTTCCGAGAGCTCTACTTGTTTTGTATTCTACCAACATATCTGCCATGTATTTTGGTCCGAGGTTTATGGGATTTGTAGTCAATTAAAAGTACTTTAAAATTGACTCTGAATAAAACTGGAAGCCAGTGTAATCACCTAAAAACTGGTGTGATATGTTCAGTTTTTCTGGTTTTGCTCAGGAGCTTGAGATGCAAATGTCTAATAGTCTTTTAGGAAGACCAGTAAGAGTAATCTATCCTGCTGGTAATGAACATATGAATAAGCTTCTCTAGGTCTTGCTTAGACACAAAAGATCTGATTTGTGATGTTTTAGATGGTAGTTGGCTGATTTAGTTGCGGCTTTGATGTGGTTTCTGAAGCTAAGATCAGAATCCAGGATGACACCAAGGTTCCCGACTTCACGTTTAGTTTTTAGACCCTTGGTGTCAAGTTATGCATTTTCCTTTGATATTTCATCTTTAATGCCAAATATGACCAGATATGCCAAAAACAATGTCCTCTATTTTGAGCACCGGCACAGGGAATCTGTGGGACTGAAGTCATTTGGTGATAGATCTATAGTTAGATCTGGGTGTGATCTGCACAGAACCGCCCTCAGCGCTGAGGGGCTCCAGGACCAGGGCATTATGGGATCTGTGCAGAAGGCTTGGTAGATAAACTGGTGGATTAGTTATAGGGATGCTTATGACGATGTTTTCAAATACGATCAGTGGATTATAGCAGGATGGCATATCGCAGGGATCCACACAGACTGCATGTTAGGAGACAAGTATGCCGCACCCGTTAATGATAATAATCATCGTGTTCAACGTCGGCATGACAATCGTGGAATGGACGTTTCTCATGTACGAGCTCATGAGGTTAAATATGGGAGATCCAAATGAAGTTTGTCCCGAGTAGAGAGGAGCCGCGCGGGAGTTCAGTAGCATGAGGAGTTTAGTCTTAGATCACGTATAAAGACATGAAGTATGAAGGTAAGACAGCTTTATATATTTATCAGTGTGTACACTACATTACTGAAGTATTACTGCAGGAATTACACTCTTCAGGGCAAGGAACAAGAAACCGGTCTGATTTTGGTTGTGCATCTGCCAATCATTCTTCCCATTATTCTCTCTCTCTCTCTCTTTGGTGGATTAGATGGGAATCTCTGGACTTTTTTCTCATAATCTTGGGAATGTTCTGTCCGCTGGATTCAGGATTTGATTAAAACGGGCTTAATCTGCAGCTCCTGTAATCCAGGCAGAAATTGTTTGTTATTAGAAAACTTTAAAACCTTCTTTACCTTCTTTATTACTTCATGTGGTGAGCTGGAATTAAGTGTGCTGTCCTATATGTCTCTCTCTCTCTCGTTCTCATTTTCTGCACAGCAGATTTGTTGTTTAGATCGTTGAGCGTCAGAGAGTGAAGAATCCGCCGTCGACATGGACTCCTTCCTTTCCTCCTCGTCTCGTTCATGGGCCGTCGGCCGTCTGGCGTCTCGTTCTCACCGTTCGCTGCAG
Organism: Ctenopharyngodon idella; assembly: GCF_019924925.1. Classification (NCBI taxonomy): domain Eukaryota; kingdom Metazoa; phylum Chordata; class Actinopteri; order Cypriniformes; family Xenocyprididae; genus Ctenopharyngodon; species Ctenopharyngodon idella. Next base: position 42,480,205 of record NC_067221.1, on the reverse strand, counting down.
TCTGACGCAGGAGATGCGTCTCCCTTCATAGATTTCAGGCCTCCTGCGCGAGACTCCATCTCTCTGCCGCCGCACGTGCTGTACGTGACCGCCGGCCTGGTGCTGGTGGTTCTGGCCACATATGCCATCGTGGGTCACCTGATAAACGACCTCCTGCATGACCTGGCAGGTACCCGTGTGACCCGTGTTGTGTTGTGTTTCTGCTCCGTTCTCTCATGTAAGCCTTTGTTGTTTAATAACTGGTCACAGCTGATGTAGATGACCTTCTTTTCAACTGTCGATTCGTGTTCAAAGTGGGCCGCAGAAATGGCAGTTCTTGTGGTTTGTGCACCTCGTAAAATTTGTTTTTTATTTAGTCCTGTCCTGATGAAGCTCTTTCACATCGCAGATATTGATATAGCCCACGAGACACAATAATAACTGAACTGACACATATGATGCTGTTGAGAAGTTTCCATCCTCTCGGTTCTTCTGATGGTTTGTGTGTTTTGATTGCGAGTTTCTGCTTGTCCTGATCAGTTAAAAGACCCACTGTTCTTCAGGAAGATCCTCCACATTCTTTGATTTTCCAGCATCTTTTGCACTTTTGAGCTCTTCACAACACTGACTGTGTGATATTGAGATCCATCTGTTCACGATTGAGGGACTCAAACTCAAACACATCCATTACAAAAGCTGCAAACACTCACTGATGCTGAAGAAGGAAACACCCTGCTCTTTATCATGTGAGGAAAGCCGTTTAATTATTGCACATCTGCATCGAGTGCCATGTTTGCATTTCCTCTGTGTTTTAGAAACATCTGTAGTATTTTGTGCCATGATACGAGTAAACAGCTGCTGCATGAACTAATCACTCACACATTTAGTTTGTCATGGACTGAATGTGGCAACTATGAAGATGTTTGATTAACTGTATTTTAAAAGCTTGAAATTTATCACAAATATTTATGTTTATTCCTGGTAGAGCAATACTGAGCTCATGAGTTTGATTCCCAGTGAACACACATGCTAATAGCTTGAATAAGATACCACACACACACACACACAAACACACACACTCTAAAAAATGCTGGGTTGTTTCAGATATGGACAAACCCAGCTGTTGGGTTAATGTTTTTAATTACATTTTTAACCCAACTGCTGGGTCCCAGCAAACATTGGTCCAACAGCAACGTCGTGTCCCTGGCCAAAAATAGTCGCGGTAGGATGGCATAAATTGGTAAAAATATGTAACACAGAACATTTCCTAAAAATGCATTCAGATACGTTACATGTCTACAATTCTCTGGGGTTGCATGTATAATTGTTACTTTGACTTTTAGCTACGTGTAGTTCAATATATAATTAATTAAATAATAAGGTAACGTCAAAGACGTCCATTCAAATTTCATTTTGAAACTATTTTTCAACCATGACAGGACGTGTCAGAGGGATGTCTTTTCAATAGTCATTAAACGTCCAAATGTTTGCAAGGGTTTGTCCATATTTGACCCAAATTTGGGTTGAAACAACCCAGCATTTTTTTAGAGTGCACACACACATACTGTACATTATACTGTATATTATATTCTCTCCCCTTACACTAACCCTACCCATCACAGAAAACTTTCTGCATTTTTACATTTTCAAAAACACTCATTCTGTATGATTTATAAGCTTGTTTCCTCATACAATGTTTCCTCACACGAGTCCCCCATGAGTCTGTGTGCATTCAGGTCGAAGTCCCCACTGGGATAGAAAACATGTAACCCTAACACACATACACACACACACTCACAGATTTTGGTGTGTGTTCCTCCATATGAACTGAGTGTTTTTCACGCTCTCTCTCCTCAGACTGGGTGTTTGGCCCTAAAGCTGATGATGCTGAGAGAGGCAGTGAAGAGGAGGAGAAGGTCGGGATGGAGGAAGAGCGAGCCGGTCTGCTGCCAGGATTCAACAGCACCGATCACCTTCAGCAACACTACATCACGTCACTATGAGTCTCCATACAGCTCGTGTCAACTGTACTCTGGTTTTAATGTTTCCACGTGTTTATAACAAATCAGATGCTCTTTTTGCTGCTGTAGAAGTCAACGCGTAGATGACAATGTCTTTATGTATGAAAAGAGGGTGTGGTCATGTGATGTCATCCATGTAATTGTTGAGTTCCCAACGTCATGAAAATGAATTCTGGGATGTTTCATATTTTGGCACTGTATATATAAAACAGAAGGCATAAATTATGCAAATGAGATATAGAATTAAAGCCTCTCCTTGTTAGGAACCAACAGCTTGTGTCTGATTCATCTTTATGAGCTTCTAGATTATTCTAATGCCTGTCTGGGTCGAAACATACAGGAACACGTGAGACGTTCAGCTTCAAAACACCACGAAACGCCAGTGAATCCTGTCGAGACAATGAAATACATCATGCTACACTAGTAGTGACCTGGTTATATAATTAACTGTCTTTATCGTGTCCTGGATTCATCGAGCTTCTGCTCAGAGAGATTAACTTTGTTGCATTACGTTTTACACGAGCTAGAACATCATTCAAGAAGTTTTATGTTTTATTAAATCAAGTTGTTTACTGTGTGTACCTGTTCTCTCAGCTCATGATTAAGCATAACCAGCCTGTAAGCCGTGTCAAAGCTGGATAATATCTGCTGATAAAGCCTTTGACCTTGACAGTCTCAGCCAATCGCAGCGCTGCACATGCGTACATCAGCGTCTCCATTCTTCATGATTCAATCATTGCTGAAGTTATAGTGGAAGAGACAGACATGAACGTCTGTGATTTCCCTGGACGAATACCGTCTGACCTTCATCAGGGCCTGTAAGCAGACTCTCGTCCGGACGGTATGTATTGAGCTCCACACTTTCACAGTGTTTATAGTGCACTTGTGTGTTTGAGGTGTTTATTTGCACAGAATTACATTTAAAGTTCCAAAAATAAAAACTCTATAAACTGATGTTATTAAAGCTAGTGTTTTGAGCTCGTTGAAATATGTGTGCTGTAAAACTATCAAAATTATTATGACTTGCAAGAAATCCTCTAAAATAATCTGAGATGTGATGATAAACTCATTGATGAAGTTTTGGACCTGCGGGTGTCATCATGTCCGTCCCGAGCGAGCCGCCGAAGCTGCCCCCTGCAGGCGAGGAGGAGGTTTTCTTCAAGACTTACATCCCACCTGCTCGAGACGCCATTCATCTGCCTATTCACGTCTTCTACATCATCCTCGCTTCCATCGTCATAGTGATGACGCTCTACGCCATCATCGGCCACCTCATGAAGGACCTGATGCACGACCTGGCAGGTGAGATGTTCACTGACGGTTAGGGTCCTCATCTATAGTTTCGCTCTCCAAGTAACTTTCTGATGCCAAAGTTGTCCAAATTAGTGATGCGCTTCCTAAAATACAGAGGCTGCTATCAGTATTCATCATATCACAGAATATATAGTTTACATGCTGTAAGTGTTTGAATTAAACATTGTTCAAAGACTTGATCTGATGAAGTCTTAGTTTCTCAGAAGTGTCGTTTCCACAGTTATCAACAATGCAAATCTAGTTTTATATATTTTCATTTTTTTTAAATATTTAAAAAACACTTTCAAATAGTACATTTTACAATAAAATACTGTTTCAGTCTGTCTACTTAAAATGTAATGTTTAATTGATTGCATTAGAGTAGGATGATCCCCTTAAGAACAATGTGGATTTACTTTTAAACTAATATATTTAGATGTAAGTTCAGCATGTGCAGGATGATGATGATGCATCAGTGTTATTATAGGAAATAAATAGAAACTAATTTAGTTGTTATAATACGTCATATATTAAAAGAGGGGAAAGACGCCCCCTGCTTCTGAGAAACCGGAAATGTGAAACGGGTCCATGTCAGTCACGGCCTCACGGGGCAACAGCAGGTTTGTCACGGTTTGTCTCCTGCAGACTGTCTGTTCGGGCCGCAGCCGGAGGAGGAGCAGATCAACATGTGCGAGAACAAAGACAAGTTCATGGTGGACTGGTGTCCGGAGACCAGCCCGGAGCTGGAGGAGATGGCCCGCGCCGAGGAGATCCGAGTGGTGATGGAGGGCGGCAGATTCACCCCGGCCATCTGGATCATCTCTGACGGGACGGAGGGCAAAGCGCCGCGCACCGGCCCGCGGGTGGCATTCGGCAAGAACGTGTAGAGCTTCTACAGGGCAGAGATTTAATTCGAGTATATTCCAATATATTTGACTCGTGGGTTGTTCGGGTTTACAGTGACTGTGCATTAGTTGTGCTGTTGTGACGCCTGCTGGTCTCTGTCGGTACTGCAACTTCCCAGGATCATTTGAACAGTGGTTTTCATGGATCCTGGTCCTGGAGACCCACAGATCTGTCTCTCCTGTCTGAGTTCACCATTCTCTCTCATAACCAACTGAATCAGGTGTTTTAAAACAGAAACCTCTGCTCTCTGATTCTCAGAATCTAGAACAAGAAATTCCAGATTCCAGAAATACATGATTAAAACAATTAAAATATACATTTGATTTAAGTCTTTTATTCAAATCAATGTTTTAAAGACCACAATTTAACTCCCCATGTAAAAATAAGACAAAGAGTGAGATATTATTGTGTTGGTCTGTGAGCGCTGATTCAGTGAAGTTTGAGAGTCACTCTGGATTCGGCGCTCAGTTTCGAGCATCACATCGATAATGAAGACAGAACTGAATTAAGAATGCCTTTTAAAGTCCACCAAAAGTATAAAGTATACCAAACAGAATACAGGATTGCACTTCAAGGTTGAATTTAAGGAAGAAGAATAAAACAGAGTGAAATTCAACAAGATTCAGTTTTGTGTCAGTACATTTCTTTTTTTCAAATATGAAAATACACACAACATTATATGGGGTATTTCCAGAAACATGACATGATATTCAGTGATTTAAACAATGATTGATGCCTATAAATAAGCATGCCATTTATATATTTCATTAGGCTATATTAATAAATGAACTTTCACTGTATAGGTGAATCATGTTTTTGCAACTGTAGAACAACATCATCAGGCTCATCAAAGACTCTCCACACATGAATGACACGTTTTGATTATTTGTGATTATTTAACATGATTCGTAGGGTATATGTTTATTAAAGGTAAAACCTGGAGAAATATTAGAGAAAGCCTGAAATTTCTGTTATGAATATGAATGTTTCTAGTTCTGCTCAGTTATCTCATAGACCAGAAATCGCTGTTTGATGCTTAAAAATCAAAATGAATGTAAATGTGATTTCTATCTTAAACAGCTCTCGTGATCACGTTGATCAGTGCAGAGAGACGCATGCGCATTACAGCTGAGGTTCTGAAGCCTTCTGACGGCTCTGGTTCGGCTGATGTAGGTCAACTGTAAGCAGAGGGAGCTTCATACGGGCCGTGAATGTAGGACAGCCACACCGAACCGAACGGGCGCGCGCGCAGCATCTGTCCTCATGCACGCGCACAGAATGCCGAACCAACATCACCTCTGTCGTCGGTTCTGTCCGTGAGGAATAACGACACACTGACAGATGGAGGAATGATCGGTAACGGCCCGGTGTTCCACAATGAGCTGGACCGACGGAGCGGAAAGCGCGAGCAGCGCAGCGCACGAGCGGTGAGGATGCGCGTGATGGTCAATGCCACATTACTCTCATCTCTGTGCTTTGAACACATTGATCCGCAGTGATTCTGAATGTTGCTTCATATGTGTAGCTTATCGCATGCATGGGCCTTTGTTTCGGCGCAGTTCATATGAGATCAGAAATAATGTTCAGAATAAAGTCTGTTTCATTCATCAGCGCATGACTGCAGATGCACCGATTTAAGAAGAGAGGCCTGCATTATATTTAACATGATCAGCCGAGAACTGTTTTCAGTTAGGCGCGTTCAAATAATGTTCACTGTATTTTAAAGATTTAAAAGTCTTCATGTCATTACCAGTGATCACAGACATGATGAATGTGGAGCTGCTGATGCTCTCAGTATCTGTCAATCACGGGGCGAAAGATGTGACGATTCCGCGATTTCAACCCGGAACGCGATTCGAAGAGGCTTGTGCTTCCCCAAATAAAAATATCTATTATTATTTATAATAAAATGTTGCTTAAGCTTTCACTGTAATAATTACTGCGATATGTCATCGTTTTGAATTTTAACAAGTTCATTTTTTTTTCCCTTGAGGAAAATCTACGGTACAAGGTATATCCCAAATGAACAGATATTGAATCAAACTGAAGCGAAACTGGAATTTAATCGAATCGCAAGCTTGTAAATCTGACTGTGAAGTTTGTGTCAAGCTGTATGAGAAACTGAGCTGATGGGTTTAGCAATTCAATGCCAGGGAAATATAACACAAATGTGATAGATTTATGAAGTTAAAAAGTGCAGATATACTTCATTAAACCCAGAGGAACATGCTGTTGCTCAGATGTTGTGATTTCATAACCTGGAGATCTTATTGAGTTCTCAGTTATGTTTCATTCAGGGATCAAGTTTGTCTCAGATGATTCTTCTAAAATAAAATCTGACCTGAGAATGAGTCAGTAAGAGCTGAAGAGGAGCCGCTCAGATCATTGGACGAGCAGTGATTGAGTTCAGATCGAGATCTTTTGGTTTCAGACTTCAATACTCCAGATCAGTGGTTCATTAACTCTTTAGAGTGTCGTTCCCCTGAGGCGTTGAACACTCTTTAGTTGCAAAATAGAGAAAACAATACTGTGTTTAAATTGTACATTTTTGTTTGTTGAACCGTTGTATAAAATCATTGTCACATTTCTAATCGTGTGGATATTTGGGGGAAAATTGCATTCTTTCTCGTATAATATATTGTCAACATTAAAAACAAGAACTCACATGGGTTTGTTTCTGTATCAAAGAGAGTTTGAGTCGATCTCTATGCACGGTCTGTGTCTATATTTGTTTTTCATGCTAGTAAGTGCTAAAACCGGACTTTTATCAGGGTACATTGTCGAGAACGGCAGTAATGCAGCGTGATTTGCCATGTAATCGCCGCTTGTGTGGATGCAGTCAGTTTTGATTGGTTTGTTTTGATGTATTTGACCTTTTACGACACTACCATTTTCCTGTTTTTACACTAGAGCCGGGAATTTGCCTGTTAGAAATTCATGCTCGGGTTTAAATGTTAAAGGTATTTTAAGGTAAGATAGAATTAACAGAACACCAAAACTCAGCATTTTGTTCACGTTCCCCCTCACCTCACGTTCCCCAGTTTCAGAACCACTGAACTAGAGGAGAAACGTGTGAGATTCCTGAGAGTCTCCATTTTCTCTCCAGTCTCATTTGTGATGATCTGTGTTTGAGATGTGTGTGTGTGTGAGTGTGTGTGTGTGTGTGTGTGTGTGTGCGTTTTTGTGATTTATGAGGACACAAATTTGTATAATGACATGGGTATTACACAATCGTTCAGTAAGGAGAATGAAACAGATATTTCTAGAAAGTCATTTTGTCACTGATCTCTAATTTGACTTTCTAATTTTTGGTGACTTTTGGAAAATAAACACTAGTTGTTTTCCGTCACACAGATTGGTAGTTTTGCGGAGGGTTTAGCTGAAGTTTTCTGTTGTAGTGAAAGACTGAAGTCATTCACAGATCGGTCAGTGACGTGTCATGGTCATTTTAGTGTCGGATGTGAATTGAAAATATAAAATGATATAACTTTGAAATAAAAATAAGCCTAATGATTCAAGTGCAGATTATATGGCCGTTTTCCATGTAAGGCACAGAAGCTGTGTGTTACTCCCTGGCTTGTGTTTAGTGTGTTTTGTTTATTGGACTTGTTTGTGTGGATACTCATTCTGTTTCCCTGGTTTTCTAGTTCCCATGTTTGTTTTGTTTTGTTATTTATATTCTGTTAAATAAATTAACTTCCTTTGGATCCAGCTCTCCTTTGTTTTGAGTTCATCCTGCATTACACTGTTTTTATATTAAATATCATGTGACCTTCATTACAGCAGAGTCCGTAAGAGGCTGAAATTCCTATTAAAATTGTTTTTACTATCTAATCATGTTTTTTAATTTTACAAGATTATATTTAAAAGGAAATCTGATTTTAAATTGAAATGTCGCGACGAGAGCAGGAAGATTCAAGGCCTTTTGAAAGGTTGTCTTTGGTCATTACTGTTAATTATTTAAAAAATAAAATAAAAGACTTTGAATATCATTATACAGTGAATCTTTAGATGTGTCGTGTCAGCTAACAGCTGCTCAGTCAAATTAAAGTGCAGCAGCAAATTAATTTATGATTTATGGATGTCTGTTCTGTTTTCCTCAGGGATTTTGTTGTGGATGGAGAGGGCAATGTGTGCAGAGCTACTGGTTACATGACAGGTAAAACACACACTCTCTCTCTCTCTCTCTGTCTCTCTCTCTCTCACACACACACACACACACACACACACTCACACACACTCACACACACACACACACACACACATACACACACACTCACACACACACGCACAGGTTTGTTTTGCTATCTTAGTGAGGACTCTCAATAGGCGTAATGGTTTTTATACTGTACAAACTGTACATTCTCTCCCCCTACACTAACTCTACCCATCACAGGAAACTGTCTGCATTTTTACATTTTTAATAAAACATTGTTTAGTATGTTTTTAAAGCTATTTTAAATATGAGGACTCATGAAATGTCCTTATAAAACATGTTTATGTTGTAATATTAAGTGTAATACCCATGTCATTATACAAATTTGTGTCCTCATAAATCACAAAAACAAGCGCACACACACACACATACACACACACGCAAACACATATACTGTACACACACATACACTCATAAACACACACACACTCACGCACACACACATATGCTCAGACAGTGAATATTGTACAAATAACGAGGGTTTGTGTGTTTGTAGATTGTCTGAGTGAAGACACTGATAAAGTTCCTCTTCAAACACACACACTGAGAGAATTTGAACAGGTGAGATTTTCTGTCTTTCTGTCTGATGGAGTTCAACTGTCCTCACATATAATTACATCAATATAACTTAATTACCATCTGTGATCTAAAACCCATCCGTCCATCCATTTTCCTCCGGTCAGTCATATGTGGGGTCCTGAGGATGCTGGAGTCTCGATGACCGTCCATCACAGATCTAAAACACAGTCAATGAGAATTACTATGAATATGTGCCATATTGTGTGTGTTTAGTGAATGTGTCCAGCTCTCATACACACAACATTATTATTTGAAACGCTCATCTTTCAGCTTTGTTTGCTCATAGCATCAGTGGCAGCATTTCCACAGCCGGTCATAATGCCATTCAGTGTATGGAAACGGCCATGTGCGTTGAGGCTGTGGTGAAATAAGCTGCACGTCTCAAAATGGGGCCCGAGCTTCTGGCTGTCCTACCATTAGACCTGTATTACACTGGAACAATGTTTCTGAAAGGTGCAGAAGTGCTTTATATGTGTAATTCTCGGCTTATTCTTTAGGGAAGTGCTCAGCGGATGATGAATGCACAGCAGACAATTTTGTCCCTATCACATATTTTAGTAATCATCATAAATTAGATATCATTCAAAAGCTTAAACACTTATCAAAAATTGGACATTGCGTTACCGTTAAAACAGTACTTTAAATTCTTTTAGCAGACTCCTCCCCCTAGTGATTCAAAGGCTTTTAATGAACTGCTTGTAATTGTGCCTGTGTGTGTATTTGAGTTCGGTTTACAGCGGTTCTGCTCGGATCAAGAGGCAATACTGTTCCTGTGTCAGTCGACAAATGCTGTTCTCAAAGCCTCAGAAAAAGATGAAGCTCAAATATAAGAGAGATTTCATTAGTGTCACTTGTTTTGATGCCCAGACTTAAATTAGTGTGATTCCACAGGCTTCATCATCATCATCATCATCATCATCATCACTGTTGTTCTGGCATGAGCAGAAGTGTCTGAACTCCTGCCTGCTGCTGTATTTATAGGTGTTGTTCTGAAGCCCACCGTGACGTCAGCACAGAGTTTGACAACAGCAGGTTCAGAGTGAATTATGTAACACAATCAGACAGAGAGACGGACACTCAGAATGAGTCGAGACATTCAGGAGGAGTGAGGCTGAACAAACACATCAAGCGCCGCTGTGACAGTTCCTCCTGCTCCTCAACTCCAGTTATTATTAGGAACTCAGTTTAAGAGAGTCCAGTCAGTTCACCTTCATGTTCACATGTGAATCACCTCCATCTCAACCCTCTCTCTCTCTCTGTGTTTCTGGTTGGCGATCATCTTACGCGTGACTGGAGCCTGTGATCTGGTTGGCTTGTCTGTGGGCTGTCAGGGATTCCTAGGATTTCTTACAGAGTAAAAACAGCTCAGCGCTCTGGAGTTTGTCCTGAAGCTCATCATGGACTCACAGTGCTGCGGCTCCGGGCCCTTATCGCTGCCCTCTTTCTCTGTGTGTGTGTGAAGATGGCTGTGTAAATATGATCAGTCATGTAGTTGAGAATCTTTTATTTGTTTTCGTGTGTTTGTAGTTGTTTTTGGACAGTGTGATGTGTGTGAGCGGTGGCAGAAGGACTGTGTGATGCCCTACACACACACACACACACTCACACACACCGGACATGTCTAACACGTACCGAACTCTCTCACAGCACCTCAATGACCTGAAGAAGGAGAACTTCAGCCTCAAGCTCCGCATCTACTTCCTGGAGGAGAGGATCCAGCAGAAGTTTGAGGACAGCAGCGATGACATCTACAGAACGGTGAGACGATTTCAGCTGAACGTGACCGTCAGCGCGTGATCCGTGTTCACTGCAGTATTACGATGTGACGCAAAATATATTCGCCTAAAGACATTTAATAATAATAATAATAGTAATAAAATGAATTTCAAAGGTTCTCTATTGGCATTTGATGGTTCCATTAAGAAAGAAACTTTAACATCCATGGAACCACAAAAGGTTCTTTACATTATTAAAATGTTCTTCACACTGAGAAAAACTGGTTCTTTTAAGAACCGATCACTGAAAGGCTGAAAGTTTATAGCACCATTTCACATTAAAAATATTTCTTGATAAGATGCAGGAAGGGTTTTACTCGTAGCGGCTGTGATGGTCCACGGGAGAGTTTTGGTTTCACTGACAGTCATTTAACCTTTAAAGCCGCTGCCGCAGGAAAACTTACATTTGTTGATCCTGTACGTGTTTTTATTTGACATATTCTACATTGTTATTATCAAATTCTGCTGCATTGTCACAAAACTAACATTATCTGGCTAAAATAGATGAGGTTCTGTTGAAATCACAGGAAGTATTTGTTATAGTTTGTTATAGTATTTGTATTTGTTAAGCATCAAAGATCAGATCAGTCAGTAATGTTTTGCATTGAGTGCGTCTTTTTCCTGCTAAAGGAATTCTTTGGGCTTTTTGTGAATCTTCTTATCATAAATTAATAATAATAATAATAAAAATTTGTGAAGAAAAATAATAATGAAAACTAGTGAGAAATATATTATTTCTGGCAAAAATAAAAATAATAAAACAATTTATTGTTCTTTTGTAATGGGGACAGTGAAAAAATCCTTAATATTGAGCCGTTTAAAGACATCCAAACATTCTGTGGGATATTGAGATACAGGCTGATATACATGAAAATATGTCTGTTAAAGTGTGTTTGTATTAATAAGGAATATAGTCTGAAAGTGTTTCAGCGCAGCTCAGGGATCACAGAAGTTCTGCTGAATCTCAGTCCAGATCGAGTCTGCAGTTTTAGTTCAGTTGCTTTACTGACATCATCATCTGTGAAGTTCTCAAACTAATGTGACTTTTCACCGTGCGCTCCGTCCAAGATCTCCCTGCCGGCCGTGATGGTCCGGAATGAACACGGATCAGAGGTTCAGAGAGTGATTTTATGGTTGTAACGCGTCACTGATCAGATTTCTGCTGCGGCAACAAATGACTTCTACTAAAAATACCCACATCTTTTCCTTCAGATGTTTTCTTGAGAATGTCTCAAAGCTCACAAAAGGGAATCATGAGAAGTCATCCAGTTTACATATAGACGTCTTAAAAGCACAACAGCAAAACAACCTTCTGAACGTTCTGAACCAACACATAATGCACTTGTGTGCGTCGTGTGTGTTTCAGCAGGTAAACAGTCGACAGCTGTTCACTTCAGTTGTGGTTTGGTTTCAGCACTGCATTCCAGTCAGCTAAAAATAACCTGTGAGATGCCTGAACCGCCTGTTAAATGACACGACTGATTAATCACACACTCACACACTCACACTCACTCGCTCATACACACACACACACACACTCACTCACACACTCACACTCACTCGCTCATATACACACACACACACACACACACACACACACTCACTCGCTCATGCACACACACACTCTCTCACACACACACACACACACACTCTCTATGTAGAATATGAAGTCTAATGGGAGAACGTTTCCGCTGCCCCTCGACATGAAGAACTGTCATCGTTTCTGCTCTCGTGTGAACAGACACATTCACAGATGTTTGTTTTATTTCAGAACATCGAGCTGAAGGTGGAGGTGGAAAGTCTGAAACAGGAGCTGCAGGAAAAACAGCAACTGCTGGATAAAGCGCTGTACGTACATCTGCCTGATCAATCTACATATATCTCCACACTTGCCTTCTTCTGTCTCTGTGGATGTGGGAAAGAGAGAGACGGGTGTGACGGGTTTAATAGTCGGTTATCTGATCTTTTGATCCTCGTTCCTGTTTAAAAGCAGCACACAGATGAGGCACTTTCAGACACAGCGGCGTGAGCCATTCTGAGTCGCAGCAGAAATATGACTGTGTGTGTGTGTGTGTGTGTGTGTGTGTGTGTTCTAGTCAGCATAACTCTAGTGCTGATAGATGTTTGTCAGCGGACTGACTCTCACATGAACTCCAGCTAGAACTGCATAACACTTGATCCATAAGCAGATGTGCAGAATTACAGCCATCATCCCAGGAC